>NC_057812.1:472523878-472690948 GCF_018294505.1 Triticum aestivum | reverse complement strand
CGCCGCTGTCGCTGCAGCCGCCGCCCGCTGCCTCGCCGACCCGCCGCCCGAGGTGCCTCGTTTTCTGCGCCGCCGTTTTTTCTCGAAAAACGTTCGGTTTTTCCGTCGGTTTTTCGTCGGTTTTTTTGTTTCCATTTTTTATTTAGATCGGTTTTTTTCGGTTTAGGTTAATTAGCAAGCGTTCGCTCGTTCGTTCGTTTTAATGAACGTATTTGTCGTTTAGATCCAGATAACGAACGTTCTTTCATTAATCTGTTCGTTGTTTTTCTTTTTCTCGGATTTTCCGCGATTATTTCTGATCGTGATTTCTGATCCGATTTCGTTTTAGTATAACTTTTCGCTCGTTTATCGGAATCAGGTGATTCAAGTGCCTGGAGTTTCGTCTCGAAACCCTCTATCCATTTAACCAACTGAAACAAGTTTTTGCTTCTGTAAAATTTGACAAAGATCCAGATTAGTAAAACGAAGTTTGTTTCTTTCGCCGTTTGACTTTTGTTGCTTCGTTTGATTTGATTCTTTTTGCAAACCGGAGTTCTCAAGTTGAACTTTCTGGTTAAATCTCTTATTTCAGTTTTACTTGTGCATTAGATGAGTACATATTGTATGCTTGGTTGTTTGTTTGCGACAGAATACCCGGAGTGCGCCGCCTATTACTTCGAATCTCTAGGTTTCGTGGATCTTCAGCAAGGCAAGTAACACTTTGATCATACCTCTTTACTACCCAGTTTTATTGCATTAGATCAATCCTCAAACATTGCATGATTAGGGTCTAATTAAATTGTGGGATGGGAAGTAGTTGAGGTAGTACCTATTACCTGCTTTATTATCAAACCTTTGGGAGTTACTTCTATGTTTGCTTATTATGCCATGCTATGCTAGTAGACGTGGATTGGGTGAGTGATATCCATGACAGATGTGAGTTTGTTAATTAATGGTTTATCTAAGGTGGCAACTTAAACACACATCTGGGTGGATTGAGGTACCTGGGTATTCCAGGATTGCCTGTTGTTTTCTTTATGGACCGCCACCCAGGCCCAAAGGGATCATGAGATTATTTATACTAGAAACTTTCGTGTGCAGCCAAAGCTATTATGGGATCTAGCATAGTTGATTAAGTCATGCGAACTCTTACAAGGTAGACTAGCAGATGTAGGGGAAAGTAGGTGTACCGGTCTATCCGTCGTAAGGTGCTAGCGCTTCTAAAAGACTATGTCTCGGTCATCCGTTTCTCAAACATCATGTAGTGCGAGAAATCCAACGGAGGCGATCGAGTCTTGTGGGGAAAAGTGCGCAAACCTCTCCAGAGTGTACAAACTAATCATGGTTAACCGTGTCCCCGGTTATGGACGTTTTGAGTATATAGTACTTGGATATCATTTGAATCTCATCATGTTACTTTTAAATTAATATTGTTGGGTTTTAATGATGATTACTTTAATTGGGATTGAGGATGCTGTCAACCATTCTTAATGTTTAACAACCACCATGATAGTTAAATGAAATTTATTCCTTTGCAGTAGGGAAAAATTGGCTTTACGCAAAAAACTGTAACCATAGAGCTTTCCACCAGCCATATATGCATGTAGTATAGGCTTACCTTTTCAATACTCTCTATGTGTTACCTTGCCAGCATATTCCATGTGCTGACCCGTTTCGGGCTGCAACGTTTTATGTTGCAGACTTTTCAGACGACAAGTAAGGTGCCCTTTTAGGTCGTGGTTCTATACTCAGTGATGCCGTTGGAGTTGATGGACTCGCTTATCTTCCAAGCCTTCCGCTGTTATCATTATTAGATGGCCTTAAGCCATATTTATTGTAATAAGTTCTCTTTTGAGACATTCGATGTAATAAGTGTGTGATTGCTACTCTGTTATAAATCCTTCAAGTACTGTGTGGTGTCAGCATTATTGATCCAGGGATGACACCTAAGCACAGAGATCAGACTGTTTGAGGTCTGGTCGCTACAAAGATGGTATCAGAGCACACGCTGACTGTAGGACACGACCACTAAGCTAAAGCCCTAGATCACTACTCTCTTCTCATTTCTGACTCCTCATCTTTTCTACTCTTTTAGGATGACGGAAGCGAGGATCAAGTTCACCCAGCCGGATGAAGATACACCTTTTGGACGACACCTGAAGGAAGTCACTAAGTACCTGAACATTGGAATACCAAGCTTCACCGGGACCTACAACGCCACTTTACCCGAAGAGGAGCGTTGGAAGATTCAAGCTCAAGTTCCAGGAAGGACGTTCGCGCCAGTCACGGAGCCCATAGAGTGTGTTTTCAATGCACCAACCTGGAGTCTGGGAAAGAGCATGGCAGCTCACATAACCATGGGACACATTGGAGAAGTCTACCAAGATGACCTCAAGGATACTATCTACCTGATTTGCGGACGCCGAGATGAACAATGGGAGATAGTTAGCACCAAGAAGGATAGATCCATTGCAGCTTTCATCCAAGAGTTAAACCAGCACATTCGACGCCAGGAGAACCAGATGTGCGCAGACATGATGGAGTTGAAGAAAGCAAAAGCCAAGATTATTGAACTAGAAGGAGAACTGAAGGCCACTCGCAAGGACTACATGGATGAGATTGTAGCTCTAGTGAGACAAAACGGCGATCTTAAGGAGAAGATTGAAGAACTCATGGGGAATTCAGCACCCGGAGGAGAAGATGACGATTGCACCTGTCCAGATAACTACATCATCATCGATGACACCGATTCCGATCCTAGTGATGATGATTCGAAGACGAAGCTGGAGCAGATATCATGGAGTCTTCATCGGAGCAGTTTTTCTAGTAGACTACCATAACAGTAGTAGTGTTCCACCATGTATATAGTATAGTCCACGCACTTTTGCGATAGTTCTAGACCGATTGTATGCCCTTGTTTGATTGAATGAAGTGATTTTGTGTGCATTTGTCTCATGTGCATATGGGTAGTGTTTTCTCTTTAGACCTCATTCTATTCTTAATTCTCATCTTTTCTAAACCCTCAGATGCCCCCGAGACGTGACAATGGATTTGCTTTCCCACCGGAGCTCACTCAGTTGATCCAGCAGCAGAATGCTTTGATGCAGTTGTTAGTCCAGAACGAGAACAACAACAACAACCCACCGCCGCCACCACCCGTTGATCACTTAACCCGTTTCCTTAGGCTGAATCCGCCGGTGTTCTCCAGTAGCACCGAGCCGATAGTGGCAGATGATTGGCTCCGCAAGACAGGGAGGGAGTTGACCACTGCAGGATGTACAGATGGGGAAAAGGTGAAATTTGCCGCACATCAGCTTGAAGGACCCACATCAGCATGGTGGGAGAATTTTATAGCCACTTACCCTGTAGACACTATCACATGGGATCAGTTTCAGCAAGCTTTCCGTACTGCCCATGTTTCAGCAGGAGCTATGGCCATGAAGAAGCGTGAGTTTCGCAACTTGCGCCAAGGAGGACGGACAGTTGGCCAGTATGTGGATGACTTTAGTAAGCTAGCACGTTATGCCCTAGATGACGTTGCTATGGATGCAGCCAAGCAGGAGAAGTTCCTAGAAGGACTGAATGACGAGCTGAGCATGCAGTTGATGGTAGCAAGTTTCAACAACTACCAGGAGTTGGTAGATCGTGCTCTTATGATTGAAGGGAAGCATCAGCAGATTGAAAACCGCAAGAGGATGTATGGATAGGGGAAGTACAATTCTGGAGCTCAGCAGAAGCCCCATCTTACCCCTAAACCGGGAGTTCATTTTCAGCATACCCGTGGAGGAGGTAGCTCGCACAACCATAATGGCCCCAAGAATGGTAATGGGAATGGAGGAAGCAACGGCCAGAACTGTACCACCCCATCAACCCCAGCCAAGAGAGACCTGAGCCAAATCACCTGTTTTAAGTGTCAGAAGATAGGACATTATGCCAATGAGTGTCCTGAAGGCCAAAATGGCAATGGAAGCTCTGGGAAGAAGCCAAACCCTTTCAACAGGGGACAGGTGAACCACATTAACGTGGAGGAGGTTGAAGCTCAACCTGATGCAGTAATAGGTAAGTTTTTGGTTAAGTCATTTACTGCACTCGTTCTTTTTGATACTGGTGCATCGCATTCATACATCTCAAGGGGATTTGTGGATAAGTATAACCTGCCCACTAAGGTTCTTAAAACACCTATGCTAGTAAGCTCACTAGGAGCGGAGTATATGGCTAGTCAAGGATGTTTTCAACTGCCATTAAGTATAGGAAGGCATGTTTTCCCTTCGGATTTAATTATTCTAGAATCACAAGGTTTGGACGTGATTCTCGGTATGGATTGGCTGTCGATGTATGGGGGAAACATCGATTGCGCCAGTAAGACAATTTTGCTTACAACGCCAGAAGGAAGAAGGATCAAGTATGTATCCCGGCATGCACCAAACAGGACACAAGTAAATTCCTTATCAGGAGTTGTGCAGGAGGAAGTACAAGTGGTAAAGGATTTCCCTGACGTATTTCCAGAAGAGTTGCCAGGCATGCCACCAGATAGAGATATTGAGTTTTTGATTGAGCTTTTGCCAGGCACATGGCCAATATCGAAGAGACCATACAGGATGCCCGCAAAGGATTTGGTGGAGATTAAGAAGCAGATTAAGGAGTTACTGGATAAAGGTTACATTCGCTCAAGTTCTTCACCTTGGGGATCACCAGTACATCTAGTTGAAAAGAAGGATGGATTGTTAAGAATGGTTGTTGATTATCGTGGATTGAACGAAGTAACAATCAAGAACAAGTACCCACTACCGATGATCAATGATTTGTTTGATCGGTTGCAAGGAGCTAAAGTGTTTTCCAAGATCGATTTGCGATCAGGGTACCATCAGTTGAAGATTCGAGAGTAGGACATACCTAAGACAGCATTCACCACAAGATATGGACTGTATGAGTATACCTTTATGTCATTCGGTCTGACTAACGCACCTGCCTATTTTATGAACATGATGAACAAGGTGTTTATGGAGTTTTTGGATAAGTTCGTCGTAGTGTTCATTGATGATATTCTGGTTTATTCGAACAATGAAGAGGAGCATAAAGAACATTTGTGATTGGTACTGGAGAAGCTCAGAGAACATCAGTTATATGCCAAGTTTAGCAAATGTGAGTTTTGGTTGAAGGAAGTAGGATTCCTTGGACACGTTATATCCGGAGAAGGAATAGCGGTTGACCCCATAAAGGTTATCACTGTGACCAATTGGGAAGCACCAACAACAGTTGGAGAGATCCGGAGTTTCCTTGGACTCGCAGGATACTACCGGAGATTTATTGAGAACTTCTCAAAGATTGCAAAACCTATGACGGAGCTGTTGAAGAAGGATACCAAGTTCATATGGACTGAGGAGTGTGAGGCTAGCTTCCAGGAGTTGAAGAAACGTTTGGTTACCTCACCAGTGTTGATTTTGCCAGATCAGACCAAGGATTATGAGGTGTATTGCGACGCTTCATGTCGAGGACTTGGAGCAGTGCTTATGAAAGAGGGAAGTGTTGTTTCATATGCTTCACGACAATTGAAACCTCATGAATTGAATTATGCCACGCATGATTTGGAGTTAGCAGCCGTAGTGCACGCATTGAAAACATGGAGACATTTCCTCATTGGAAACCATCGTGAGGTGTACACGGATCACAAGAGTTTGAAGTACATCTTCACGTAGAAGGAGTTAAACCTCAGACAAAGGAGATGGTTGGAGCTCATCAAGGATTATGATATGAGATTGCATTATCATCCCGGAAAGGCTAATGTAGTAGCTGACGCATTGAGCCATAAGAGCCATGTCAATACACTAATGACGGGAGAATTGCCAAAGGAGTTAGCCGAGGATCTTCGTGAGCTATGTTTGGAGATAGTTCCGAGAGGCTATGTAGCAGCCTTGGAGATTCAATCAACTTTGGTGGATAAAATCAGGGAAGCTCAGAAATCTAACAAGGAGATTGCTTCGATAAAGGAGAAAATGAGCGAAGGAAAAGCTAAAGGATTTCGGGAGGATGAGCAGGATACCCTATGGTTTGAAGACCGGGTTTATGTGCCCAATGACCCGGAGATCAGGAAGTTAATTCTACAAGAGGCACATCATTCACCGTATTCGATTCACCCAGGAAATACCAAGATGTATTTGGACTTGAAGGATACATTCTGGTGGACCAGAATGAAGAAGGATATCACGGAGTATGTAGCAGTTTGCAATATATGTCAAAGAGTAAAGGCAGAGCATCAGAAGCCAGCAGGATTGTTACAGCCATTGCCGATACCCGAATGGAAGTGGGATAAGTTAGGCATGGATTTTATCACGGGATTACCTAGGACTCGTTCAGGCTATGACTCAATTTGGGTTGTAGTGGATCGGTTGACGAAATTAGATCATTTCATCCCGGTAAAGACCACTTACACTAGTGCTAAGTTGGCAAAGATATACATGACCAGGATTGTATGTTTTCATGGAGTTCCGAGGAGTATCGTATCAGATAGAGGAACCCAGTTTACCTCAAAGTTCTGGAAGCAGTTGCACGAAACTTTGGGTACCAGGCTAGAGTTCAGTACAGCTTTTCATCCACAGACAGATGGACAGACCGAGAGAGTCAATCAGATTTTGGAGGATATGCTGAGAGCTTGTGCGCTAGATTATGGATCTAGTTGGGATGACAATTTGCCATATGCAGAGTTCTCTTACAACAACAGTTAACAAGCCAGTTTGAAAATGGCCCCTTTCGAAGCCTTGTACGGAAGGAGGTGCAGGACACCGTTGTCGTGGGACGAAGTTGGAGACCGCCAGTTGTTTGGACCTGATTTGATTAAAGAGTCTGAACAGAAGGTGAAGTTGATTCGCGATAGGCTCAAGGTAGCCCAGTCCAGGCAGAAGAGCTACACAGATTCTAAACGCAAGGAGAAAGTTTACGAAGTCGGAGACAGAGTTTATCTTCGAGTATCTCCACTATGAGGAATTAAGTGTTTTGAAGTTAAGGGAAAGTTAGCGCCACGATTTGTAGGACCATACCGAGTATTGGAACGTATGGGAGAAGTTGCTTACAAGTTGGAATTGCCCAAAGGATTTTCAGGAGTTCATGATGTGTTCCATGTTTCTCAGTTGAAGAAGTGCCACGCGGAAATGGTTGATATACCGTTGAGAGATACAGTGCCGTTAGAAGCCATTCAGTTGGATAGCGATTTGACCTATGAGGAGAAACTAGTTAAGATTCTCGAGTTTGCGAGCCGAGTCACCCGCAGCAAGGTTATCAAGTTTTGCAAGGTTCAGTGGAGCCACCACACCGAGGACGAAGCCACCTGGGAACGAGAGGAAGATTTTCTGAAGGACCACCCTCACCTATTTTCTAGCCAACCCGAATCTCGAGGGCGAGATTCATCTTAAGGGGGGTAGGTTTGTAACATCCCAAATTTTCAATTTGGAATGTTATACATTAGATCATCAATGCATATCATATTTTATTTGCTTTTGGTTTGATCCAAGAAATTCTACACAACTCAAGGACCCACTGAGAGAGTTGGGGATTTCATTATTTTCATATTTGAGTTTTCTCAAATTTTAAGAATAGGATCATTTGATTTTAATTATTTTATCATCAATTATTTCTATTACAAAAATATGAGAGAGGGAATAAAATGACTTTCCCAAAATAAAGAAATATTGAGGATTTAACAATAAAATCAAACGAGATTTTATGTCAGAGTTTTCGCTATTTTTATTTGAATTTAGGAAAAATATGCGTTTTTCAAAATTGCATTTAGGCCCCAAATAAATGTTCGCTTTGTCCGGCTTGATTTTAGAAGTCGGGGAAAATTTATTTCGGGATTTTTGGAGTCCGTTTAGTATTTCTTTTATTTTTTTCTTCGATTTATTATTTAAAAAAACGCAACCGACCTACGGGCCGTGTCCGACCTGGACACTAGGCCTGTCCAGGCTTTATAAGCCGGGAGCCCAGCCCGGGAGCCTCCCCACCCAAACCCTAGCCTCAGCCCCGCCCTAGCCGCCGCCGCCCGCCGCCCGCCACCTGCGCCGCCGCCGCCGCCCGCCGTGCCGCCGTCGCCGGAGCCGCCGCTCGCCGCCTCGCCGACCCGCCGCTCGAGGTGCCTCATTTTCCGCATCGCCGGTTTTTCTCGAAAAACCGTTCGGTTTTTCCCGCGGTTTTTCGTCATTTTTTTTTGTTTCCATTTTTTTATTTGGATCGGTTTTTTTTCGGTTTAGGTTAATTAGCGAGCATTCGCTCGTTCGTTCGTTTTAACAAACGTATTCGTCGTTTAGATCCAGATAACGAACGTTCGTTCGTTAATCTGTTCGTCGTTTTTCTTTTTCTCGGATTTTCCGCGATTATTTCTGATCGTGATTTCTGATCCGATTTTCGTTTTAGTATAACTTTTCGCTCGTTTATCGGAATCAGGCGATTCAAGCGCCTAGAGTTTTGTCTCGAAACCCTCTATCTGTTTAACCAACTTAAACAAGTTTTTGCATCTGTAAATTTTGACTTAGATCCAGATTAGTAAAATGAAGTTTGTTTCTTTCGCCGTTTGACTTTCGTTGCTTCGTTTGATTTGATTCTTTTTGCAAATCGGAGTTCTTAAGTTGAACTTTCTGGTTAGATCTCTTATTTGAGTTTTACCTGTGCATTAGATGAGTACTTATTGTATGCTTGGTTGTTTGTTTGCGATAGAATACCCGGAGTGCGCCGCCTGTTACTTCGAATCTCTAGGTTTCGCGGATCATCAGCAAGGCAAGTAACACTTTGATCATACCTCTTTACTACCCAGTTTTATTGCATTAGATCAATCCTCAAACATTGCATGATTAGGATCTAATTAAATTGTGGGATGGGAAGTAGTTGAGGTAGTACCTATTACCTGCTTTATTATCAAACCTTTGGGAGGTACTTCTACGTTTGCTTATTATGCCATGCCATGCTAGTAGACGTGGATTGGGTGAGTGATATCCATGACAGATGTGAGTTTGTTAATTAATGGTTTATCTAAGGTGGCAACTTAAACACACATCTGGGTGGATTGAGGTACCTGGGTATTCCAGGATTGCCTGTTGTTTTCTTTATGGACCGCCACCCAGGCCCAAAGGGATCATGAGATTATTCATACTAGAAACTTCCGTGTGTAGCCACAAGCTATTATGGGCTCTAGCATAGTTGATTAAGTCGTGCAAACTCTTATAGGGTAGACTAGCAGATGTAGGGGAAAGTAGGTGTACCGGTCTATCCGTCGTAAGGTGCTAGCGCTTCTAAAAGACTATGTATCGGTCATCCGTTTCTCAAACATCATGTAGTGCGAGAAATCCAACGGAGGCGATCGAGTCTTGTGGGGAAAAGTGCGCAAACCTCTGCAGAGTGTACAAACTAATCATGGTTAGCCGTGTCCCTGGTTATGGATGTTTTGAGTATCTAGTACTTGGATATCATGTGAATCTCATCATGTTACTTTTAAATTAATATTGTTGGGTTTTAATGATGATTACTTTAATTGGGATTGAGGATGCTGTCAACCATTCTCAATGTTTAACAACCACCATGATAGTTAAATGAAATTTATTCCTTTGCAGTAGGGAAAAATTGGCTTTACGCAAAAACTGTAACCATAGAGCTTTCCACCAGCCATATATGCATGTAGTATAGGCTTACCTTTTCATTACTCTCTATGTGTTACATTGCCAGCATATTCCATGTGCTGACCCGTTTCGGGCTGCAACGTTTCATGTTGCAGACTTTTCAGACGACGAGTAAGGTGCCTTTTAGGTCGTGGTTCTATACTCAGTGATGCCGTTGGAGTTGATGGACTCGCTTATCTTCCAAGCCTTCCGCTGTTATCATTATTAGATGGCCTTAAGCCATATTTATTGTAATAAGTTCTCTTTTGAGACATTCGATGTAATAAGTGTGTGATTGCTACTCTGTTATAAATCCTTCAAGTACTGTGTGGTGTCAGCATTACTGATCCAGGGATGACACCTGAGCACAGAGATCAGACTGTCTGAGGTCTGGTAGCTACAGAACACATTCAGGTTTGGTACGTACTGGTATGTGTGAGCAGGCTTGCACTTAGTTGTATCACTATTACTTTGGAATGTGATGGGAACAAGGTAAAGATTACTTGATGGTTTTGGTTTCGAGGCCCGAAACGGCTCCCGATGAGTTTAGTGGAAGACAAATTTCAAGTACTCCCGATGAGTTTAGTAGAACATAAATTGCTTAACATAAAAATATATCATTAAAAATAGAATATTTGAAGTTTGTAATGATATATTTTTTGTAATGTATGACTCTTATTAAGTTGGTCAAATTAACGACCTAGGTACACATGCAAGACTTGTAAACTAAGATAGAGGGAGTACTACACTGCTCAAATGCGGTCGTAGAAATCAGTGATGTAACTGGTCATACATGTCAGACCAAGCCGATGCATGTCCCTTCGGTGAGACGCGGGTGCGACCGATTGTCTGTTGGTGCGACCGACCGTAAAGTATTTACGCGATGGAGACTTCTCGTTGTGGCTTCGGTTGATTATCACGACCAAGCATTCTAAAACTAGTGATAAATCAATTACCATATATTTCCAAACGACCAAGTATTTTTTTACAGGAAAACAATACATATAGATGGTGTGATTGTCAAGGTTGCAAACAGACATAGCGTTGCAAGTTCACTGCAGGAGCAACCGACTGGGTCACTGCATCGCTGGCGGGGAAGGAGGGCAGCTCACCTCGCCTACGTTGCATGCCCAGCGGCACCACCACAACTGGTCTCGGGATTTGGCTTCTCCTACCGTACATTTGAATAGTTGCACCTGCTGCTCATGCCATTGCGCAGGCATGCGCGTTCTTTCCTCCGCAGTCGAGTCCGTGAATATGATCTCTGCCATTAGCCCTAGCTCAAAATTAACACGACGCTGCCAGATGCTGACATCCCTCAGCATCTCTCCCCTGAGATCGACTTGCGTCTCCGCCTTGTGCTGCGCCAGGCGCAGCTCCTTGGAACTTCTCTCCAATTGATGCGACGCTTCCTCGATCCGATTTTCCCTTGCTGCCCACCACCTGAAACGCAGCCCTGGCATGTCCTCCGGCGCCACCGATCTGTGATTCCAGAGCAATGGATCCCCTCTAAAACACATGTGGGTTTCGCTCAAAGGCGGCAGTGCTGCGGGCCGCAGCGAGAGGGCAGCCCGCGGGATCCTGGGATCTAAAGGATTATCCATGGCGGGATCCTCCATGGCGGTATCCGGTGGGCGAGGCGGGGAGGCGGGCCTAGGCGCTGGGAGAACCCCACGAGGCAAAGATAAAGATAGTACTACTCCACTCCGTCCATATTTAAATACAAAGGCCACCAACAGTAGCCCTGGCAAAAATTGATCATGCTGCTTGCGTCCTGGTTTATCGGCTCCCTTTTTTGTGGCACTTTTTATGACATGCATAAATATTATGTTACTTACAAATATGGTCAAAAATTGGCACAAAATACGAAGGAGACCAATGGAAGTACTGGAACCCCATGATTTAACTACTCGCATGCGTGTAGTGGAGTAGTAATGCCTTTCTTCCGCCATCACGTCGACTCAATTTGCATGCGCTATATTAATTGACCATCAACGAAATGAAGGACTTTACACGCATCAAATTGTCACATGGGGTGGATCTTCGTACAAAAATGCGTCGTCCCATGTACCCGCGTGTGCGTGCGAGGGAATGAGTGTGTGTGTGGCGTGTGTGCACATCTTCGCTTCGTGCATGTACCGCTAGTGTGGCTCAGAGAGGACGAGTACATTCTTCTGGAAGCAATAACACATCACTGTGATCAATCCACACAAGGAGGTCACGACAACGCCTCCACATGTGCTACGTAGCTACATGAACTGTAAGAGAGACACTGTGTAGTGTGCCATTCGAATTCTAATTTATGTGTTTGCACATACTCGAAGTACTAGTAAGGTACACGTGCATTGCACGCATCAGATTTGGCAACCAAATTATGAATGAATACCACACTATAGCTTGTAAGCTCTGAGTCATATATGCCTGATGTAGACCTTTGTTTAAGTTTTGTAGTTCATCTCATTCAAAATAAATTAGTTTATATATAGAAAAGATAGGGCCACTTTGATTGGTAGGATTTCCAAAACGCGAGAATAGGAAAACATGGGATTAGAGTGGAATGTCGTCTTGAATCCTACAGGATTGTACGAGTGTTTGATTGTGCATAAAAAATGCAGGATTCTTTCAAAGTGGTTTGAGTGGATGGGATGTTTCCTATGAAATATAGTGCAAATGAATCCTATGGAAAAATTTCTATGGTTTACAAACCTACGAATCAAACAACCAAGATAGGAAAAATTCCTAAGGATTAGAATCCTCCAGAATTCCTTTGAGAATCCTTTGAATCAAAGAAGCCCTTAATCTATTTTATGATTCATGGAATTGTGCGTTGTAAAGCATAAAGTAGAAACAAATAATGGAAATTCAACTAGAAAGAAAGTTTGGGCAGTTATGATATGGAAGATTCTAGAACAAAGGAGAAGAACTTGTGTTTTGAGGTTTGTGCATTATGCTTAAGTTCAACCATGGAGTCTTCTAGATTGTACATGTGGAAAAATCCGGTGGGGGCTAGAAGATGGTGCGAGGGGGGACTATGAAGGAGTGCACAAGTGCGAGATCGATATTTGAAGAGAGGGGGCGAGAACGTGAGCTGTTGCGCGCAGTGGCGGAGCCATGAAAAATAAATGAGCTAGGGGGCCAAGCATTGCTAATCCTTTATGAGGAGGGTCAGTTCATCAACTTAAACCATTTTACCAGCAATTGTCTAATGAGCACATTCATATTAGCCTTGATATATAGTGATGTTAGGGGGGGGGGGGGCAGGGCCGTTGCTGCCCCGTGTCTTCGCCACTGTGTACGCGTCTGAGAGATGAAGCGGAGGCATGGATGATGAGAGGGGGACGTTGGATATATAGTTAATGTGGGTGTATTAGCTATGGAATCCTATAAAGAGAGGTATCGATTGATCGATGTGGACGTGGGAAAGAGGGTGAGACCTCACTAGATATATAGATTGATCGGTTTGTGTGGAAAATGGTGAAAGACCTAGCTATATATAGACACACATAGAGGAACATCGATCGTTGCGCATGCACGTGAGAGATAAAGAATGCCCGATATGATGGGGAGGGGGAGGTGTGTGTGTGTGTGTGCATGCATGGGAGACCGACCTGAAGAAAAAGATTGCATGTGTGCGATGGATAATGCCGACTGGTACTGTGTGTGCATGCATGCACAAGAGAAAGTTAATGGTACAATTATAAAGAGAAGATGACTGTGTGGGTGCAGAAGACTAGGTGACGTCATAATCAATGTAAAGCAGGATTCAAATATTTGAATAAGAGATCATGATGTTTGAAACCCATGCATGCATGAATATAACTGAGATATGCGTGGTGTGGTTTGGAAACGAGCATGTTGAACTTTATACACATTGAACAAGGTCAGACTGATTTGTATTTGAGATATCGATGGCAGACATCGTTTGGCCACATTGCATCCGTGCATGGACACACTATTCTAATTGGAGATGATGGGTGGCTTTCACATCACATATCTATATCTATACCCCTATATATATTATATATTATATTTTTTATATAGTGTGTGAATAACTTTAACTTTGGAAGATGGTCGTTGGATGAGGCCAATCCGATGGTGCAGAGACGGCAAATTTGAGCACAACTGGCCGTTGGATATCATCTAGGTTCCACCAGATTTTGCCACATGGACAATCTAGAAGACTCCATGGTTGAACTTAAGCATAATGCACAAACCTCAAAACACAAGCACTTATTCTTTGTTCTAGAATCTTCTATATCAGAATTCCCCAAATGTTTTTCTACATGATTTGCCATTATTTGTTTTTACTTTATGCCTTACAATGCACAATTCCATGAATCTTAAAATAGATTAGCTTTCTTATAAAAATTAGATGATTTTGAATGAAATGAACTATAAGAATTAAATGAACATCTACATCATGCATATATGACTCAAAGCTTACATGCTATAATGTGGTATTTATTCATAATTTGGTTGCCAAATCTCATGCGTGCAATGCACATGTACCTTACTAGTCTAAATGGTGTTTGTGTGTGTGTGTGTTGTGCTTGTTAAACACATTGTACGTAGTATATCATACATGGTTTAGATTCCGAACATCTAGCTAGAGCATATATGTACTATGATTTGAATTCAACATAAAATCTATACACATATTTGAATTTGAGATTGTATGTACATGTAGTTCGTATTTATATAGGAATTTACTTCTCCTATATTCATGTCATGTGTTGTGAAGATAATATTTAGATGGTTGTATAACTAACCCGAGTACAATCCCATTCAAATAGGGAAAATGTACTCAAGTTTAGTCCATATGCTAGACAACACAAATTCTTCTTTTATTGTTGAGGGAAGTGCAAATTGTTTTGGTGCTATACACGTTATGTTTGTTGTCCAGATTTTTTTGTTTTTGTTGTTGTATTGGAATGCATATCTAGTAATATAGTAAAGTGGGACATAGCTCTCTCTAGTGATGAGGTGCGATTTGTGTTTTTTGGGTACACGTTAAGCTTGTTCTCCCGAAATTTCAAGCCGCGCCTTGTTATGCCGAAATTTCAAGCTAGCGTCTCTGTCTATCGTGTTGCAAAACTCCCGCCTCTTCAACCCGCGCCTTGTTACCCCGAAATTTTTAAGATATATCTTTGTCTTGTTGTGCTCCGACAACTCCCTCCATCTCAACCCGCGCCTTGCTATTCCAAAATTACAACGCACGCGAAAACTCCCACCTCCTGTGAAATCCCGACAAGCGAAATGCTCGTGATACCCCTAAACTGAAAGAACCGCCTAGATCAAATTGGTAGGGGTAGTTTCATTAATTACCCCATATTTCGGACAAGCGCGTCCCTAAGCCATGGTTCCCCACTCCCATCCCATCCGCCCACCCATTCGTACACCGAGGCCGCGAAAACCCATGAAGCCCCACACCCTCCTCCGTCCGCCACCCAGCCGGAGCCTCTTCCCCGACCACGTTGTCCACAGCAACACCTCGACGTCCCTCATCCATCGTAACGGATGAGGATCCGTTGTCGATCTCGTCGTCCCGCCGGTTCAGCCACCCCGTCCTCCACCTCCAAGGAGCTGCCCCGATGTTCCCCTCGTCTTTCGCGCCACCTCCATTCCCACACCATTGTCTTCACCTGCACCACTGGAAGAGCATCATCATCACCGTTTCCTCGGATGAAGCTGAGGCCTAATCGGCGCCACCAAAGAGGTTGTACACTAATCGCCGCATTTTCTTCTTGATTCGATCTCACGGTGCTGCCGGCGCTCGGTCCCGAGCCGACATGGCGCGACTCCATCCACGGCGGCATCACCGGCCACTTCCTCCATGGCGTCGCTCCCTCGGTGGCGATGTCCACATCAGTAGGAGCTCATGCTGCTTTAGCTCTCGCTCGCACTGCTGCTCTGCTCTTGCTCTCGGTCCCCTGCTTGGTCTGCTCTTGCTCTTGCTCTTGCTCGCGCTTGCTCTTGCTTGCGATGCTGCTCCGATTTAGCTACACTTCAGTCGACTGAATCGACTTTCAGGTCAGTCGATTTACAGGGGGTGGGGGGCTCACGGAGTTAAGGAAGAACCAGCCGCAGCGGGGAGGGGGGCTCACCAGAGAGGTACCCGAGTATCTATCTTAGGGTTCAGGGTGGGGGCGGTGGTCGTCGATGGTGGTGGGGCGGTGGCGTGGGGATCGCCGGAGAAAAAGCTCAGCACGGGGGGGGGGGGGGCTAGAGGGATGGCCGGGGCGACGGTGGACCGGCGGTGGGGACTGGTTTCAGGGAGGGCGGGGTGAGGGGGCGTCTGTTTGGCTGGTGGTGGCTGGCGGCTCAAGGTAGCCTCACCTGATGCTGCTACACGACCAGCTGCCCCTGCTCTCACACGCGCTACTGCTGCTACTGCTTTTCTTCTATTAGTGCGTTCAGTTTCGACAGAAAAATTCAGTTTCGACAGTTAAGTTTAGTTTCGACAGTTAAATTCAGTTTCGACAGTTAAGTTCAGAGATGAGCGCCTGATGTATTTTACATCTAGCACTTTGTGGTTATGTATTTTACGTCATCTATTGGAGATGCTATTAGAATTGCACTCAGGTTAACATTGTCTCTCTTGTCCTGCTTCAGCCTCGGCATCGTATAACTCGCCAGAGCTGCTCCAACGACGAAACCCTCCATCACAGCGGAGCAGTACCCCAGCCTCCATCTCCTGACGCCTAAGATCTTCTTCCCCTCCTCTGAGAGCCAAGTCAGCCGGATCATCCTCACCGACCAACCCAATCATGCTGAGATCAACATGGCTTCGCCAAAGATGTTGTACACTTGTTGCATCTCTTTTTTACTCTACATGTTATATATATTGTCCACTGAGCACAAGCACGTGAAATACGATTAGTTTCTCCTACTATATGACAAGGAGTGAGGTACCAGGCAACTTAGCTCCGTGATGGACTCTCTTGAACGCCATCATTATTAATCTCTGCGCGTTTGAGCTGTGCATTTGTCGATGGGCCTGGGAGTTGAGCTAGTAGGGCAGTGGCCTGGGTCCAAAGTAATAGAAGTAGCACAAAAACATTTTTTGAGTGTAGGCTTTTCCTTGCTCAAGCCTGCCTACTAGAATTGCCAGTGCTTGAAAGGAAAAGTGAAGGAAAAACATAGGAATTGGAAAGTTTCCTATGGTACTACTATTCATGAATTTGGTTCAAAGGAATGGAGCAAAGGAAAACTGTAGGATTTGTTCCTTTAGTGTCTCCTTGAAAGAAAAACCATAGGAATTTTAATTTCCACTTGTCCTCCTTTTCAAATTCCTATTCATTAAGCACAAGACTAAGAGATATTAGGATAATAGAATTATAACCGTACATTTTCTTGTGGTTTGACTTAATCTCACCTTGCTTCTTTGCATCCTTTGATCTTCCAATTCTTGTGAATCAAACACCCAGATTGGCATAAATCCCGTGTTTTTAAATTCTCTGTTTTTCACGTGCATTCCTATCCTATTCCTATCTATTTCCTATCCCTAGATTGTTAGAATCCTCAAATTCAAACAAGCCCTTACACAATTACTCTGTTACAGATATGTGTCAAAAAAACCTTGTGTGGTTTGTCCTGCTCCTGCTGCGCTGTGTTCCACCCCAGCTCAACTGCTCCAATGACGGAAGGGTTTACCACAGCAGTGATCCGCTCTCCAGAATATCTTTCGCCGCCTCAGGTCTTTTTCCCTGCCGCCGGCAGCCACGACAACTGCATTACCATCATCAACTGAGCAGATGACCTTGAGGACTACACAGGTTCGCAAGAGAGGTCGCACTCTTCCATGTCTGCTTACGTTATGCATCGCTTAATATGATGACATGCTACTTGATCGCCGTGTTCACCTATTAGACTCTGAGTTAGGTCCAAACTAATGCTGAAACTTGAGTTTTTAAATGGTTGCAGGGTACATATTGTTGGGGAACGTTGCAGAAAATAAATTTTTTCTACACTTCACCAAGATCAAAATGATGGAGTCATCTAGCAACGAGAGAGAGGAGTGCATCTACATACCCTTGTAGATCGCGAGCGGAAGCGTTCAAGTGAACAGGGTTGATGGAGTCGTACTCGTCGTGATCCAAATCACTTACGACCAAGCGCCGAACGGACGGCACCTCCGTGTTCAACACACGTACGGTTGGGGAAGACGTCTCCTCCTTCTTGATCCATCAAGGGGGAAGGAGAGGTTGATGGAGATCCAGCAGCACGACGGTGTGGTGGTGGAAGCAGCGGTGATCTCGGCAGGGCTTCGCCAAGCTCAGCGAGAGGGAGAGGTGTCACGGGAGGGAGAGGGAGGCGCCAGGGGCTAGGGTGTGCAGCCCTCCCCCCTCTTTATATAGGGGTCCAGGGGGGGCTCCTTCCCCCTAGAGATCCATCTCAAGGGGGGGCGGTGGCCAAGGGGGGTGGCTTGCCCCCCAAGCCAAGTGGGGCGCCCCCACCCCTAGGGTTTCCAACCCTAGGCGCCGGGGGAGGCCCAAGGGGGGCGCACCAGCCCACCAGGGGCTGGTTCCCCTCCTACGTTAGCCCATGGGGCCCTCCGGGATAGGTGGCCCCACCCGGTGGACCCCCGGGACCCTTCCGGTGGTCCTGGTACAATACCGATTACCCCCAAAACTTTCCCGATGGCCGAAACTGGACTTCCTATATATAAATCTTTACCTCTGGACCATTCTGGAACTCCTCATGACGTCCGGGATCTCATCCGGGACTCCGAACAACTTTCGGGTTACCGCATACTAATATCTCTACGACCCTAGCGTCACCGAACCTTAAGTGTGTAGACCCTACGGGTTCGGGAGACACGCAGACATGACCGAGATGACTCTCCGGTCAATAACCAACAGCGGGATCTGGATACCCATGTTGGCTCCCACGTGCTCCTCGATGATATCATCGGATGAACCACGATGTCAAGGATTCAAGTAATCCCGTATACAATTCCCTTTGTCAATCGGTACGTTACTTGCCCGAGATTCGATGGTCGGTATCCCAATACCTCGTTCAATCTCGTTATCGGCAAGTCACTTTACTCGTACCGTAATGCATGATCCCATGACCAAACACTTGGTCACATTGAGCTCATTATGATGATGCATTACCGAGTGGGCCCAGAGATACCTCTCCGTCATACAGAGTGACAAATCCCAGTCTCGATTCGTGCCAACCCAACAGACACTTTCGGAGATACCCGTAGTGCACCTTTATAGCCACCCAGTTACATTGTGACATTTGGCACACCCAAAGCACTCCTACGGTATCCGGGAGTTGCACAATCTCATGGTCTAAGGAAATGATACTTGACATTGGAAAAGCTCTAGCAAACGAACTACACGATCTTGTGCTATGCTTAGGATTGGGTCTTGTCCATCACATCATTCTCCTAATGATGTGATCCCGTTATCAATGACATCTAATGTCCATAGTCAGGAAACCATGACTATTTGTTGATCAACGAGCTAGTCAACTAGAGGCTCACTAGGGACATGTTGTGGTCTATGTATTCACACATGTATTACAATTTCTGGATAACACAATTATAGCATGAACAATAGACAATTATCATGAACATGGAAATATAATAATAACCATTTTATTATTGCCTCTAGGGCATATTTCCAACAGTCTTCCACTTGCACTAGAGTCAATAATCTAGTTACATTGTGATGAATCGAGCACCCATAAAGTTCTGGTGTTGATCATGTTTTGCTCGCGGAAGAGGTTTAGTCAACGGATCTGCGACATTCAGATCCGTATGTACTTTACAAATATCTATGTCTCCATCTTGAACATTTTCATGAATGGAGTTGAAGCGACGCTTGATATGCCTGGTCTTCTTGTGAAACCTGGGCTCCTTGGCAAGGGCAATGGCTCCAGT
The DNA here is from genome assembly GCF_018294505.1 of Triticum aestivum. Taxonomy (NCBI): domain Eukaryota; kingdom Viridiplantae; phylum Streptophyta; class Magnoliopsida; order Poales; family Poaceae; genus Triticum; species Triticum aestivum. The sequence goes on along the minus strand of NC_057812.1, from coordinate 472,671,439 downwards.
GTTGTCACAGAAGAGAGTCATCGGCCCCGACGCATTGGGTATGACTCCTAGGTCGGTGATGAACTCCTTCATCCAGATTGCTTCATGCACTGCCTCCGAGGCTGCCATGTACTCCGCTTCACATGTAGATCCCGCCACGACGCTTTGCTTGCAACTGTACCAGCTTACTGCCCCACCATTCAAAATAAACACGTATCTGGTTTGTGACTTGGAGTCATCCAGATCTGTGTCGAAGCTAGCGTCGACGTAACCCTTTATGATGAGCTCTTCGTCACCTCCATATACGAGAAACATGTCCTTAGTCCTTTTCAGGTACTTCAGGATATTCTTGACCGCTGTCCAGTGTTCCATGCCGGGATTACTTTGGTACCTTCCTACCAAACTTACGGCAAGGTTTACATCAGGTCTGGTACACAGCATGGCATACATGATAGACCCTATGGCTGAGGCATAGGGGACGACACTCATCTTTTCTCTATCTTCTGTCGTGGTCGGACATTGAGGTGAGCTCAATTTCACACCTTGCAACACAGGCAAGAACCCCTTCTTGGACTGATCCATATTGAACTTCTTTAATATCTTATCAAGGTATGTGCTTTGTGAAAGACCTATGAGGCGTCTCGATCTATCTCTATAGATCTTGATGCCTAATATGTAAACAGCTTCTCCAAGGTCCTTCATTGAAAAACACTTATTCAAGTAGGCCTTAATACTGTCCAAAAGTTCTATATCATTTCCCATCAAAAGTATGTCATCCACATATAATATGAGAAATGCTACAGAGCTCCCACTCACTTTCTTGTAAACGCAGGCTTCTCCATAAGTCTGCATAAACCCAAATGCTTTGATCATTTCATTAAAGCGAATGTTCCAACTCCGAGATGCTTGCACCAGCCCATAGATGGAGCGCTGGAGCTTGCATACCTTGTTAGCATTCTTAGGATCGACAAAACCTTCCGGCTGCATCATATACAATTCTTCCTTAAGAAAGCCGTTAAGGAATGCCGTTTTGACGTCCATTTGCCATATCTCATAATCATAGTATGCGGCAATTGCTAACATAATTCGGACGGACTTCAGCTTCGCTACAGGTGAGAAGGTCTCATTGTAGTCAATCCCTTGAACTTGTCGATAACCCTTAGTGACAAGTCGAGCCTTATAGATGGTAACATTACCATCCGCGTCCGTCTTCTTCTTAAAGATCCATTTATTCTCTATCGCTCGCCGATCATCGGGCAAGTCTGTCAAAGTCCATACTTTGTTTTCATACATGGATCCTATCTCGGATTGCATGGCTTCAAGCTATTTGTTGGAATCTGGGCCCGCCATCGCTTCTTCATAGTTCGAAGGTTCACCGTTGTCTAACAACATGATTTCTAGGACAGGGTTGCCGTACCACTCTGGTGCGGAACGTGTCCTTGTGGACCTACAAAGTTCAGTAGGAGCTTGATCCGAAGTACCTTGATCATCATCATTAACTTCCTCTCTAGTCGGTGCAGGCACCATAGGAACATCTTCCTGAGCTGCCCTACTTTCCATTTAAAGAGGCAGTACTTCATCAAGCTCTACTTTCCTCCCACTTATTTCTTTCGAGAGAAACTCTTTCTCCAGAAAGGATCCGTTCTTGGAAACAAAGATCTTGCCTTCGGATATGAGGTATAAGGTATACCCAATGGTTTGTTTAGGGTATCCTATGAAGACGCGTTTTTCCGACTTGGGTTCGAGCTTTTCAGGTTGAAGTTTCTTGACATAAGCATCGCATCCCCAAACTTTTAGAAACGACAGCTTAGGTTTCTTCCCAAACCATAATTCATACGGTGTCGTCTCAACGGATTTAGACGGTGCCCAATTTAAAGTGAATGTAGCTATCTCTAGAGCGTATCCCCAAAACGATAGTGGTAAATCAGTGAGTGACATCATAGATTGCACCATATCCAATAGAGTGCGATTACGATGTTCGGACACACCGTTACGCTGAGGTGTTCCAGGAGGCGTGAGTTGTGAAACGATTCCACATTTCCTTAAGTGCGTACCAAATTCGTGACTTAAATATTCTCCCCCACGATCTGATCGTAAGAATTTTATCTTTCGGTCACGTTGATTCTCTACCTCATTCTGAAATTCCCTGAACATTTCAAAGGTCTCAAACTTGTGTTTCATCAAATAGACATACCCATATCTACTTAAGTCATCAGTGAGAGTGAGAACATAACGATAGCCACCGCGAGCCTCAACGCTCATTGGACCGCACACATCAGTATGTATAATTTCCAATAAGTTGGTTGCTCGCTCCATTGTTCCGGAGAACGGAGTCTTGGTCATTTTACCCATGAGGCAGGGTTCGCACATGTCAAATGATTCGAAATCAAGAGACTCCAAAAGTCCATCTGTATGGAGCTTCTTCATGCGTTTGACACCGATGTGACCAAGGCGGCGGTGCCACAAGTATGTGGGACTATCATTATCAACCTTACATCTTTTGGTATTCACACTATGAATATGTGTAACATTACGTTCGAGATTCATCAAGAATAAACCATTCACCAGCGGGGCATGACCATAAAACATATCTCTCATATAAATAGAACAACCATTATTCTCGGATTTAAATGAGTAGCCATCTCGAATTAAACGAGATCCTGATACAATGTTGATGCTCAAAGCTGGCACTGAATAACAATTATTGAGGTTTAAAACTAATCCCGTAGGTAAATGTAGAGGTAGCGTGCCGATGGAGATCACATCAACCTTGGAACCATTCCCGACACGCATCGTCACCTCGTCCTTCGCTAGTCTCCGCTTATTCCGCAGCTCCTGCTTTGAGTTACAAATATGAGCAACCGCACCGGTATCAAATACCCAGGAGCTACTACGAGTACTGGTAAGGTACCCAACAATTACATGTATATCTCATATACCTTTAGTGTTGCCAGCCTTCTTGTCCGCTAAGTATTTGGGGCAGTTCCGCTTCCAGTGTCCCTTTCCCTTGCAATAAAAGCACTCAGTCTCAGGCTTGGGTCCATTCTTTGGCTTCTTCCCGGCAACTGGCTTACCGGGCGCGGCAACTTCCTTGCCGTCCTTCTTGAAGTTCTTCTTACCCTTGCCTTTCTTGAACTTAGTGGTTTTATTGACCATCAACACTTGATGTTCCTTTTTGATCTCCACCTCCGCTGATTTCAGCATTGAATATACCTCAGGAATGGTCTTTTCCATCCCCTGCATATTGAAGTTCATCACAAAGCTCTTGTAGCTCGATGGAAGCGACTGAAGGATTCTGACAACGACCGCATCATCTGGGAGATTAACTCCCAGCCGAGTCAAGCGGTTGTGCAACCCAGACATTTTGAGCATGTGTTCGCTGACGGAACTATTCTCCTCCATCTTACAACTGTAGAACTTGTTGGAGACTTCATATCTCTCGACCCGGGCGTGAGCTTGGAAAACCATTTTCAGCTCTTCGAACATCTCATATGCTCTGTGTTGCTCAAAACGCTTTTGGAGCCCCAGTTCTAAGCTGTAAAGCATGCCGCACTGAACGAGGGAGTAATCATCAGCACGCTGCTGCCAAGCATTCATAACGTCTTGGTTCTCTGGGATGGGTGCGTCACCTAGCGGTGCTTGTAGGACATATGCTTTCTTGGCAGCTATGAGGATGATCCTCAGGTTCCGGACCCAGTCCGTATAGTTGCTGCCATCATCTTTTAGCTTGGTTTTCTCTAGGAACGCGTTGAAGTTGAGGTTGACATTAGCATGGGCCATTTGATCTACAAGACATATTGCAAAGATTATAGACTAAGTTCATGATAATTAAGTTCATCTAATCAAATTATTAATGAACTCCCACTCAGATTAGACATCCCTCTAGTCATCTAAGTGATACATGATCCGACTCAACTAGACCGTGTCCGATCATCATGTGAGACGGACTAGTCATCATCGGTGAACATCTCCATGTTGATCGTATCTTCCATACAACTCATGTTCGACCTTTCGGTCTCTTGTGTTCCGAGGCCATGTCTATACATGCTAGGCTCGTCAAGTCAACCTAAGTGTTTTGCATGTGTAAATCTGGCTTACACCCATTGTATGTGAATGTTAGAATCTATCACACCCGATCATCACGTGGTGCTTCGAGACAACGAACTTTCGCAACGGCGCATAGTCAGGGGAACACTTTCTTGAAATTATTATGAGGGATCATCTTATTTACTACCGTCGTACTAAGCAAATAAGAAGCAAAACGTGATAAACATCACATGCAATCAAATAGTGACATGATATGGCCAATATCATTTTGCTCCTTTTGATCTCCATCTTCGGGGCGCCATGATCATCATCATCACTGGCATGACACCATGATCTCCATCATCGCGTCTTCATGAAGTTGTCACATCAACTATTACTTCTACTGCTATGGCTAACGGTTTAGCAATAAAGTAAAATAATTACATGACGTTTATGTTGACACGCAGGTCATAAATGAATTAAGACAACTCCTATGGCTCCTGCCAGTTGTCATACTCATCGACATGCAAGTCGTGATTCCTATTACAAGAACATGATCAATCTCATACATCACATATATCATTCATCATTCATCACATCCTTTTGGCCATATCACATCACACGGCATATGCTGCAAAAAACAAGTTAGACGTCCTCTAATTGTTGTTGCAAATTTTTACGTGGCTGCTATAGGTTTCTTAGCAAGAACGTTTCTTACCTACGCCAAAACCACAACGTGATATGCCAATTTCTATTTACCCTTCATAAGGACCCTTTTCATCAAATCTGATCTGACTAAAGTGGGAGAGACAGACACCCGCTAGCCACCTTATGCAACTAGTGCATGTCAGTCGGTGGAACCTGTCTCACGTAAGCGTACGTGTAAGGTCGGTCTGGGCCGCTTCATCCCACGATGCCGCCGAATCAAGATAAGACTAGTAACGGCAAGTAAATTGGCAAAATCGACGCCCACAACATCTTGTGTTCTACTCGTGCATAGAAACTACGCATAGACCTAGCTCATGATGCCACTATTGGGGAACGTTGCAGAAAATAAAAAAATTCTACGCTTCACCAAGATCAATCTATGGAGTCATCTAGCAACGAGAGAGAGGAGTGCATCTACATACCCTTGTAGATCGCGAGCGGAAGCGTTCAAGTGAACGGGGTTGATGGAGTCGTACTTGTCGTGATCCAAATCACCGATGACCAAGTGCCGAACGGACGGCACCTCCGTGTCCAACACACGTACGGTTGGGGATGACGTCTCCTCCTTCTTGATCCAGCAAGGGGGAAGGAGAGGTTGATGGAGATCCAGCAGCACGACGGCGTGGTGGTGGAAGCAGCGGTGATCTCGGCAGGGCTTCGCCAAGCTTAGCGAGAGGGAGAGGTGTCACGGGAGGGAGAGGGAGGCGCCAGGGGCTAGGGTGCGCAGCCCTCCCTCCCCCCTTATATAGGGGACCAGGGGGGCACCAGGCCCCTAGAGATCCATCTCAAGGGGGGCGGCGGCAGAGGGGGGTGGCTCGCCCCCCAAGCCAAGTGGGGCGCCCCCACCCCTAGGGTTTCCAACCCTAGGCGCAGGGGGAGGCCCAAGGGGGGCGCAGCAGCCCACCAGGGGCTGGTTCCCCTCCCACTTCAGCCCATGGGGCCCTCCGGGATAGGTGGCCCCACCCGGTGGACCCCCGGGACCCTTCCGGTGGTCCCGGTACAATACCGATTACCCCTAAAACTTTCTCGATGGCTGAAACTGGACTTCCTATATATAAATCTTTACCTCCGGACCATTCCGGAACTCCTTGTGATGTCCAAGGTCTCATCCGGGACTCCGAACAACTTTCGGGTTACCACATACTAATATCTCTACAACCCTAGCGCCACCGAACCTTAAGTGTGTAGACCCTACGGGTTCGGGAGACACGCAGACATGACCGAGACGACTCTCTGGTCAATAACCAACAGCGGGATCTGGATACCCATGTTGGCTCCCACATGCTCCTCGATGATCTCATCAGATGAACCACGATGTCGAGGATTCAAGTAATCCCGTATACAATTCCCTTTGTCAATCGGTACGTTACTTGCCCGAGATTCGATCGTCGGTATCCCAATACCTCGTTCAATATCGTTACCGGCAAGTCACTTTACTCGTACCGTAATGCATGATCCCGTGGCCAAACACTTGGTCACAATGAGCTCATTATGATGGTGCATTACCGAGTGGGCCCAGAGATACCTCTCCGTCATACGGAGTGACAAATCCCAGTCTCGATTCGTGTCAACCCAACAGACACTTTCGGAGATACCCGTAGTGCACCTTTATAGCCACCCAGTTACGTTGTGACGTTTGGCACACCCAAAGCACTCCTACGGTATCCGGGAGTTGCACAATCTCATGGTCTAAGGAAATGATACTTGACATTGGAAAAGCTCTAGCAAACGAACTACACGATCTTGTGCTATGCTTAGGATTGGGTCTTGTCCATCACATCATTCTCCTAATGATGTGATCCCGTTATCAATGACATCTAATGTCCATAGTCAGGAAACCATGACTATCTATTGATCAACGAGCTAGTCAACTAGAGGCTCACTAGGGACATGTTGTGGTCTATGTATTCACACATGTATTACGATTTCCGGGTAACACAATTATACAATGAACAATAGACAATTATCATGAACAAGGAAATATAATAATAACCATTTTATTATTGCCTCTAGGGCATATTTCCAAGACATATTGGGACAGCAATCAGTACTATCTGTCTACTATCTGGTTAATCTCGGGTGTCTACTATGAGTTTCATGTTGGGTGCAAACAAACATTAAAGGAGCCATTATCTGTATTTTTTAACTAAAGCTATTATCTGCCTGCTATCATTGGTTTTGGGTCTATCCAGAGTTTGCTACCATCACTCTGGATGTGTGCATGCACTCCTTACATAATCTCACTATGTTTTATTCCTATGCATGCCAGTTATTGTACATAATCGAACTGAACATGTAGAGCAAAAGAGACGAGCCTTGCGTGGCAATAAAATTTCATGCAAACGTCGCTCCATGGTGGGCACAAAGGCAGCCCCCCTCCACCCATTTCAGATCGTAATCAAGAGGAAGATAACTGTTCTGAGGGGGATTCAGAAGGACAGGACCACTCCTATTTACCCCCTGAGGTCTTCGCTCTAACTTGGCATGCTGTTGTTGGTAATATCATGCATATGGTGCCTTGCATTGCTTACTAGATACATCAAATATGTCATGTGCTTAGTTTAGACATGCTTTGTGTCAATGCCATCTGTTTAGTTTCTTTATCGTATATGTGAATCATGCAATGCCATCTTGTTTAGCCAGGCATCATATATGTGAATTTTGCAATGCCACCCTGGTTAGCCAGTCATCTTATATGTGAATTATATCATGCCATCATTTTTTATTACGTGTTAAATTTGTCAACAATTTTAGTACATTCAATTACTCTTCCTGTGCATGAGCCATTCAACACGGTCATGGAAAAAATCTGAAGTGGAAACAAGGTCTTCAGAGCCGACAATGCTATCTGACGAAGTCTTGCTGGTTACGGATAGCTCCTCATAGGAGGATTCAGAGACAGATGACCAGTCCTATCCCCCCCCCCCCGAGGTGCATGCTCTAAGTTGGCAGGGTTATGTTGCTCATATCGTGCGTATGGTATCTTGCATTGCTATGTCATTTGCTTAGTTTAGACATGCTTTGTGTGAATGCCACCTGTTTAGTGTCTAATTACCATATATGTGAATTATGCGATGCCATCTTGTTGCAAGACATTATATATGTGAATTATGCAATGCTATCTTGTTGCAAGGCATTATATATGTGAATTATGCAATGCTATGCTGTTTAGCCAAGCGTCATATATGTGAATTATACCATGCCGTTCTTTTTTTAGCATTTCTCGTTGCATTTGTCGACAATGTTTGTATATTCAACCGCTCTTCCTGTGCATCAGCCATTTGAATTGGTGATGGAGAAATCTGGAGTGAAAACAAGGTCTTCAGAGCAGACAATGCTACCTGCTGAAGCAGATATCTTGCTGGTTGCAGATAGCTCTTCAGAGGATGATTCAGACGCAGATGACTAGTCCTATTATCCCCCTGAGGTGTATGCTCAAACTTGGCAGGGTTATATTACTCATATCATGGATATGTTGTATTGCAATGCTTAGTTTTTACATCATATGCACAATATTGAATGCCACCTCCTTAGTTGACACATCATATATGCGATTGCCCTCTGCTCACTTGCTTAGTATATAAATCATATATTCGAATTATATCATGCCAAGATGTTTACATAGACAGCATGTATCTGAATTATGGCATGCCAACCCATTTTCTAAAGACATAATATAGTTATATCATCTCATCCTGTTTACATAATCATCATATTTTGAATTATGTCATTCTATCCTGTTTAGTTAGCCATCATACATTTGAAATTGTGTCATGCTATCTTTTTTAATTAGCCATCATATATGCGAAATTATGTCCCGCTACTCTGTTTGGTTAGACAACATAAATGTGAATTATTTCATGCCCTGTTTTCTTCCCTACTATCCATTGCACATGTCTATCTTACAATGTTTGTACATTCAATTACTTTTCTTGTTTATCAGCCATTTCAATTGGAGGGGGTGATGGCAGTATCTATGGGAGTAAAAACATGGTCTTCAGAAAAGATTGTGCTACCTGTCGATGCAGATAGAACCACGGTTGTACTTGCCCAAGAACCAACCCCACCACACATAACTCACACTCACGCAGATTGTACCCCTACCCAGTTTGATAGAGAACCAGCTACACCCCTTCTAACCCCAACCCCAGCAGATAGTAACCCAGTTCCAGTTGACACAGCACCTTCTCCACCATAGAGCACCCAAACACGAGCAGTTAGTAAGGCAACTGTAGTGCCCGAAGCACGAGGACCACCACTCCGAACCCCAAGTCAACGCTTAAAGCAGAAGAAGAATTGTTCTCAGGTCAGGTTCCGTAGCTATGGTTCATACTGCTTTGCTCTTGCATCACTGTATTTACTCATACCAACTAATTTCAAATTGAAGGATGCAATTGAAACTCCAATGGCGCAACAGGTATGTTTTAAACCTGTTTCTTCAACGTGTTTGCTGTTGTAACTTGCTCTATGTTGATTTCAGTTTCAATTGAATAAACAGTTATGTTCTCATGCCATGCACATTAAAAGTGTTGTTATTGCCGTGTAGTTTCCCACACTTATATTCTGTCTATGCCGCTTTGTCTTAAATAGATATGATTCAAACTGTATCTATCTTGATTTGGCAACATAAACTAGAATGATATAGACCATACGGTGACCATACTACATAGATATATGTTTGTTTCATGTTGTTATCCTGTCCACCTTACTACTGAACTGGTTTACCAAAATGAGTTTCATATGCTACATTGTAAACCTGTGATGTGTTTTTTTGTTTCTCTTTTAGAACGCGGACAAAATATTGCAGAAGAGTACACCGTTATGCAATGGTAAAGGAAGTAATGCAGATAAGGTTCAAGATAGTGAGACATCCCTGTTGGTCTCCAAGAAAGCTGATAAAAACTATATTGAAGACACTGAGACAACCCCAAAGTCCTGTCTTGATGTAGTGTTCGAGTTACTGGCTACTACTGCTGGCACCAGCTCTTCGAACTCACTACCTGAGTCAGTTTGGCTTCTTGAGTCTCAACTTCAAGTTGAAAGACATCGATCAGATGTTATGCGACAGGAAGCCGAAGGACTGAGGAAGACCCTACAGAATTCAGATGCATACTTTCTGGTGCAACAACAAGTCCTAGAGGATTTAAGAGCCAAACAAGAGAAAGTTAATAAGCTTGCTAAGCATCTTGCCAGCATTATGGGTACCCAGGATATTGTTTCTTGAGCTCTTCTGAAGTTGTTTCATCTCTGGACTTGTTTTGCTGCGGCGTTTATTTGCACTGGTCGCCAACTTTGACAACCAATGTATATGATATGCTGCTTTGTTCCCTATATTTGCACTGGTGGCATACTTTGATGCCCAGTGGATGTAATATGTGTAATAGCCATGATAGCCTAGCATAAGTTGCTTGCTTATTTATTTCCTTGTTGTCTTTTTTATTTGTTTTCTTGTAGTCAGTGCAGTTCTTTTTCCGCGGTTTGCTAGTGGCCGCAATAACCTATTTTATAAAACTAGGCCACAATAACCATGGGCTACATATTTACTGTAGTTACCATGGGCCTCCTACGGGCCGCAGAAACAATGGGCCTTCCTAGGGCCGTAGAAAGAATGGGACTTCTACGGGCCGTAGCATCAATGGGCCTTCTACGTGCCGCATGATCGATAGGTCAAACATGGGCCAATAACATACCGCATTATGGGCCGTAAACGGGCTAGATTTGGAATCATCCGTTCATGGGCCGACAATAACAGGCCGTCATTAATCAGCCGTATTTGATGACGTTACGAAAATGACCCAACAGAGTAACGGGCCGCAAACGGGCCGATTGTAACCGCGGGCTGAATTTGGCCCACAGGCAGAAAAGGCCAATGACGGGCCGTAAGTAACCGAATGCTGGAAATGAGCCCAAGAATAAATTGGCCCTCAGAAGGCCGAAAGATCACACAGGTTGGAAATGGCCCAATGGAATAATGTGCTGTTAATGGGTATAAAGGGGTACACTATTCATTGGGGGCCAGATTCACCACGGGCCGTTAATGGGCCAAAAGTTACAAATGGTCTCGTATGGGCCGAAAGACATCATGGGCCATACATGGGCCAGAAGTTACAAGGCGCTAGAATCATATTGGAAGGCCCAGATAAAGCTACTGGGCTTAATTCGGATAGGCCGTAACGGGCCATAAATGGGCTATTGATGTCTACTACGCAACCTTCTTCTTGTAGACGTTGTTGGGCCTCCAAGTGCAGAGGTTTGTAGGACAGTAGCAAATTTCCCTCAAGTGGATGACCTAAGGTTTATCAATCCGTGGGAGGCGTAGGATGAAGATGGTCTCTCTCAAGCAACCCTGCAACCAAATAACAAAGAGTCTCTTGTGTCCCCAACACGCCCAATACAACGGTAAATTGTATAGGTGCACTAGTTCGGTGAAGAGATGGTGATACAAGTGCAATATGGATGGTAGATATAGGTTTTTGTAATTTGTAAATAAAAAAACAGCAAGGTAACTAATGATAAAAGTGAGCGTAAACGGTATTGCAATGCGTTGAAACAATGCCTAGGGTTCATACTTTCACTAGTGCAAGTTCTCTCAACAATAATAACATAATTGGATCATATAACTATCCCTCAACATGCAACAAAGAGCCACTCCAAAGTCACTAATAGAGGAGAACAAACGAAGAGATTATGGTAGGGTACGAAACCACCTCAAAGTTATTCTTTCCAATCAATCCGTTGGGCTATTCCTATAAGTGTCACAAACAGCCCTAGAGTTCGTACTAGAATAACACCTTAAGATACAAATCAACCAAAACCCTAATGTCACCTAGATACTCCAATGTCACCTAAAGTATCCGTGGGTATGATTATATGATATGCATCACACAATCTCAGATTCATCTATTCAACCAACACATAGAACCTCAAAGAGTGCCCCAAAGTTTCTACCGGAGAATCACGACGAAAACGTGTGCCAACCCCTATGCATAGGTTCATGGGCGGAACCCTCAAGTTGATCACCAAAACATACATCAAGTGAATCACGTGATATCCCATTGTCACCACAGATACACACTGCAAGACATACATCAAGTGTTCTCAAATCTTTGAAGACTCAATCCGATAAGATTACTTCAAAGGGAAAACTCAACCCATTACAAGAGAGTAGAGGGGGAGAAGAAGCATAAGATCCAACTATAATAGCAAAGCTCGCGATACATCAAGATCGTGCCAAATCAAGAACACAAGAGAGAGAGAGAGAGAGAGAGAGAGAGAGAGAGATCAAACACATAGCTACTGGTACATACCCTCAGCCCCGAGGGTGAACTACTCCCTCCTCATCATGGAGAGCGCCGGGATGATGAAGATGGCCACCAGTGATGGTTCCCCCCCCTCTGGCAGGGTGCCGGAATAGGGCCCCGATTGGTTTTTGGTGGCTACAGAAGCTTGCGGTGGCGGAACTCCCGATCTAATCTCTGTTCTGGAAGTTTTAGGATATGTAGGTATATATGGGTGAAAGGAGTACGTCGGTGGACCGAAGGGGGGGCCACAAGGCAGGGGGGCGCGCCCCAGGGGGTGGGCGCGCCCCTACCATCGTGAGCACCTCCCTCATCTTCTGACATAGGGTCCAAGTCTATCCGGTAGGTTTCCTTCAAAAAATAACTTCTCCAGTTGATTTCGTTCCGTTTCGACTCCGTTTGATATTCCTTTTCTTCGAAACACTGAAATAGGCATAAAACAGCAAATCTGGGCTGGGCCTCCGGTTAATAGGTTAGTCCCAAAAATAATATAAAAGTGGATAATAAAGCCCAGTATTGCCCAAAACAGTAGATAACATAGCATGGAGCAATCAAAAATTATAGATACGTTGGAGACGTATCAAGCATCCCCAAGCTTAATTCCTGCTCGTCCTCGAGTAGGTAAATGACAAAAAAGAATTTTTGATGTGGAGTGCTACTTGGCATAATTTCAATGTAATTCTTCTTACTTGTGATATGAATATTCAGATCCGAAAGATTCAAGATAAAGGTTCATATTGACATAAAAATAATAATACTTCAAGCATACTAACAAAGCAATTATGTATTCTCAAAATAACATGGCCAAAGAAAGTTCATCCCTACAAAATCATATAGTCTGGCTATGCTCTATCTTCACCACACAAAGTATTTAAATCATGCACAACCCCGATGACAAGCCAAGCAATTGTTTCATACTCTAACTTTTTCAAAACTTTTTCGATCTTCATGCAATACATGAGCGTGAGCCATGGAGATAGCACTATATGTGGAATAGAATGGTGGTTGTCGAGAAGACAAAAAGAGGGGAAGATAGTCTCACATCAACTAGGCGTATCAATGGGCTATGGAGATGCCCATCAATAGATATCAATGTGAGTGAGTAGGGATTGCCATGCAACGGATGCACTAGAGCTATAAGTATATGAAAGCTCATCAAAAGAAACTAAGTGGGTGTGCATCCAACTCGCTTTCTCACGAAGACCTAGGGCAATTTGAGGAAGCCCATGATTGGAATATACAAGCCAAGTCCTATAATGAAAATTCCCACTAGTATATGAAAGTGACAAAATAGGAGACTCTCTATCATGAAGATCATGGTGCTACTTTGAAGCACAAGTGTGGTAAAAGGATAGTAGCATTGCCCCTTCTCTCTTTTTCTCTCATTTTTTTATTTTTTTTGTTTGGGCCTTTTCTCTTTTTTATGGCCTCTTTTTTTTTCTCTTTTTTTATTTTTCGTCCGGAGTCTCATCCCGACTTGTGGGGGAATCATAGTCTCCATCATCCTTTCCTCACTGGGACAATGCTCTAATAATGATGATCATCACACTTTTATTTACTTACAACTCATGAATTACAACTTGATACTTAGACAAAATATGACTGTATATGAATGCCTCTGGCAGTGTACCGGGATGTGCGATGACTCATGAGCGACATGTATGAAAGAATTATGAATGGTGGCTTTGCCACAAATGCAATGTCTACTACATGATCATGCTAAGCAATATGACAATGATGGAGCATGTCATAATAAACGGAACGGTGGAAAGTTGCATGGCAATATATCTCGGAATGGCTATGGAAATGCCATGATAGGTAGGTATGGTGGCTGTTTTGAGGAAGATATATGGTGGGTCTATGATACCGGTGAAAAGTGAGCAGTATAAGCGAGGCTAGCAATGGTGGAAGGATGGGAAAAGTGCGTATAATCCATGGACTCAACATTAGTCATAAAGAACTCATATACTTATTGCAAAAATCTAGAAGTTATCAAAGCAAAGTATTACGCGCATGCTCCTAGGGGGATATATTGGTAGAAAAATACCATCGCTCTTCCCCGACCGCCATTCATAAGGAAGACAATCAATAAATAAATCATGCTCCGACTTCATCACATAATAGTTCACCATACATGCATGCTACGGGAATCACAAACTTTAACACAAGTATTTCTCAAATTCACAACTACTCAACTAGCATGACTATAATATCACCATCTTCATATCTCAAAACAATTATCGAGCATCAAACTTCTCATAGTATTCAATGCACTCATAAGAATTTTTCTTTTACTAATCTTTTATGCTTAGCATATTAAGATTAAGCACATTACCATGCTATTTAAGACTCTCAAAATAATATAAGTGAAGCATGAGAGTTCATCTATTTCTTCAAAATAAAACTACAACCATGCTCTAAAAGATATAAGTGAAGCACTAGAGCAAATGACAAACTACTCCGAAAGATATAAGTGAAGATCAATGAGTAGTCGAATAATTATGAAACTATGTGAAGACTCTCTAACATTTAAGGATTTCAGATCTTGATACTTTATTCAAACAGCAAGCAAAACAAAACAAAATAAAATGACGCTCCAAGCAAAACACATATCATGTGGTGAATAAAAATATAGCTCCAAGTAAAGTTACCGATGAACGAAGATGAAAGAGGGGATGCCTTCCGGGGCATCCCCAATCTTAGGCTCTTGGATATCCTTGAATATTACCTTGGGGTTCCTTGGGAATCCCCAAGCTTAGGCTCTTGCCACTCCTTATTCCGTAGTCCATCGAATCTTTACCCAAAACTTGAAAACTTCACAACACAAAACTTAACAGAAAACTCGTAAGCTCCGTTAGCGAAAGAAAACAAAACACCACTTCATGGTAATGTAATTAACTCATTCTTTATTTACATTGGTGTTAAACCTACTGTATTCCAACTTCTCTATGGTTTATAAACTATTTTACTAGCCATAGATTCATCAGAATAAGCAAACAACACACGAAAAACAGAATCTGTCAAAAACAGAATAGTCTGTAGTAATCTGTAACTAACAAAAACTTCTGGAACTCCAAAAATTCTAAACTAAATTGTTGGACCTGAGGAATTTGTCTAGTAATCATCTGCAAAAATAATCAACTAAATATCACTCTCCAGTAAAAAGTTTTAGCTAATTTCGTGAGCTCTAAAGTTTCTGTTTTTTACAGCATGATCATAAAGACTTCACCCAAGTCTTCCCAAAGGTTCTACTTGGCACAAACACTAATTAAAACATAAAACCACATCTAAACATAAGCCAGATGGATTATTTATTCCTAAACAGAACCAAAAAGAAAGAAAGTAAAATAAAATTGGGTTGCCTCCCAACAAGCGCTATCGTTTAATGCCCCTAGCTAGGCATTATGATTTCAATGATGCTCACATAAAAGATAAGAATTGAAACATAAAGAGAGCATCATGAAGAATATGACTAGCACATTTAAGTCTAACCCACTTCCTATGCATAGGGATTTTGTGAGCAAACAACTTATGGGAACAAGAATCAACTTGCATAGGAAGGCAAAACAAGCATAACTTCAAAACTTTAAGCACATAGAGAGGAAACTTGATATTATTGCAATCTGTAGAAGCATATGATCCTCTCTCACAATAATTTTCAGTAGCATCATGAATGAATTCAACAATATAACCAGCACCTAAAGCATTCTTTTCATGATCTACTTGCATAGAAATTTTCTTACTCTCCACATAAGCAAAATTCTTCTCATTCGGGATAGTGGGAGTATCATAGGAGACTTGAATACTATAAATTGTTTCCACATTAAAAGAGTAATGTTCAGAGAAAGGGTACTCATAATCATGACAAGTTTTATAAATATAATCATCACTGCTCTTTATAGCATAAGTTTTATCACAATAATCATCATAAGTAGCAACTTTGTTCTCATCATAATCGATTGAAACCTCTTCCGAAATAGTGGATATATCACTAAATAAAGTCATGACCTCTCCAAATCCACTTTAATAAATATTATAAGATTCAACATCCTCCAATATTGTGGGATCACTACTTCCTAAAGTTGGCACTCTTCCGAACCCACTTTCATCAATATATTCATCATAGGTAGAAGGCATGCTATCATCATAACAACTTTGCATATCAAAACTTGGGAGACTAAAAATATCATCATTAATAAGCATAGCATCCCCAAGCTTGGGACAAACATTAATTGCAGAAAATATATTCTCAAATATTTCATCCTCATCAAACATAGCTTCCCCAAGCTTGGGCCTTTTCGTATCATAAGCATAATCACTCTCATCATTAATAGTATGGATAGCACCAATAGTATAGCAATTATAATATTCTTCCAAGCAAGTGCCAAAAATATTTTCAAGATCATAAGGAGTATCATTATCTTCCCAATCATAATCATCACAACAAGCAATAGGCATAACGAGATCATCATCAAGTGTATCATCTTCATTTTCATGAGGCACAACAATAATAGGAGCAACTTTATTTGGGAGAGATACCTTTTTACCTCTCTTCCTTTTTCTTTTCTTCTTCTCCACCACATCATGTGTGGGTTCAATCCTCTTTTTGGATCCCTTATTAATGAGATTGGTTGAATAGAAGGCTCCTCCTCGTTACCTGATTCATCATAAGAAATAATAGGAGGATATTGGGAAGTCTCTTCCCTTTCATTAGTATTCTCTTCATCTTCTATTTGTTTTCTTTTCTTTATGTAATTGGCAATATAAGGATTTTCAATGCAATTCACCACACAATACATATAATCTTTTCTAGATCAAAATCAAGAATTTTATCAAGATTAAATTTTGGAATACACTCAGTTATACATTTCATTTCTTCATAACCCAAAAGAAGGCTAAGCTCTTTATGATGCTCAAGGGTAATCAAATTATCACAATATTTGGACACGACTTGATCATGAAACAAATAACATTGGAGCTTTAGATGACCATGTTCATTGCAAAGTTCACAAGGAGCGCGAAAATTATTGAATCTTTCAGCGCATTCATCTAGCTCTTCTTGCAACAATTTGGTTTCTAAGTACTTGTGCCTCTTGCAATATCTATCTTCCCTATTTGGTGTGTACTTACAAACCCAATGCACTCCACAAAAATTGACATGTTTATAGGAGGCATTTTCATCATAACTAGTGCAATCATCATTAGCATCATGGATATTCAAAGAATTCGTACTAACAACATTGCAATCATGCTCATCATTCAAATATTTAGTGCCAAGAATTCTATGTAATTCTTCTTCTAGTACTTGAGCACAATTTTCCTTTCCATCATACTCATGAAAGATATTAAAAAGTTGAAGCGTATGAGACAAACTCAATTCCATTTTTTTGTAGTTCTGTTTTATAAACTAGGCTAGTGCTAAAACAAGAAACGAAAAGATTCGATTGCAAGATCTAAAGATATACCTTCAAGCACTCACCTCCCCGGCAACGGCGCCAGAAAAGAGCTTGATGTCTACTACGCAACCTTCTTCTTGTAGACGTTGTTGGGCCTCCAAGTGCAGAGGTTTGTCGGACAGTAGCAAATTTCCCTCAAGTGGATGACCTAAGGTTTATCAATCTGTGGGAGGCGTAGGATGAAGATGGTCTCTCTCAAGCAACCCCGCAACCAAATAACAAAGAGTCTCTTGTGTCCCCAACACACCCAATACAATGGTAAATTGTATAGGTGCACTAGTTCGGCGAAGAGATGGTGATACAAGTGCAATATGGATGGTAGATATAGGTTTTTGTAATCTGGAAATATAAAAACAGCAAGGTAACTAATGATAAAAGTGAGCGTAAACGGTATTGCAATGCGTTGAACCAAGGCCTAGGGTTCATACTTTCACTAGTGCAAGTTCTCTCAACAATAATAACATAATTGGATCATATAACTATCCCTCAACATGCAACAAAGAGTCACTCCAAAGTCACTAATAGAGGAGAACAAACGAAGAGATTATGGTAGGGTACGAAACCACCTCAAAGTTATTCTTTCCAATCAATCCGTTGGGCTATTCCTATAAGTGTCACAAACAGCCCTAGAGTTCGTACTAGAATAACACCTTAAGATACAAATCAACCAAAACCCTAATGTCACCTAGATACTCCAGTGTCACCTCAAGTATCCGTGGGTATGATTATACGATATGTATCACACAATCTCAGATTCATCTATTCAACCAACACATAGAACCTCAAAGAGTGCCCCAAAGTTTCTATAGGAGAATCACGATGAAAACGTGTGCCAACCCCTATGCATAGGTTCATAGGCGGAACCCGCAAGTTGATCACCAAAACATACATCAAGTGAATCACGTGATATCCCATTGTCACCACAGATACGCACGGCAAGACATACATCAAGTGTTCTCAAATCTTTAAAGACTCAATCCGATAAGATTACTTCAAAGGGAAAACTCAATCCATTACAAGAGAGTAGAGGGGGAGAAGAAACATAAGATCCAACTATAATAGCAAAGCTCGCGATACATCAAGATCGTGCCAAATCAAGAACACGAGAGAGAGAGAGAGAGAGAGAGAGAGATCAAACACATAGCACCTCCCTCATCTTTTGACGTAGGGTCCAAGTCTATCCGGTAGGTTTCGTTCCAAAAATAACTTCTCTAGTTGATTTTGTTCCGTTTCGACTCCGTTTGATATTCCTTTTCTTCGAAACACTGAAATAGGCATAAAACAACAAATCTGGGCTGGGCGTCCGGTTAATAGGTTAGTCCCAAAAATAATATAAAAGTGGATAATAAAGCCCAATATTGCCCAAAACAGTAGATAACATAGCATGGAGCAATAAAAAATTATAGATACGTTGGAGACGTATCAGCTATATACGAACAGGCCGTTAACACGCTTTCCGTGGGCTGGCCCGTTACCTTTTAGCCAAGTCAAATGGACCGACCTTTTCACCGGAATGGGTCTCTGTTGGGCCGTGCCACGTGTCGACGTATCAGAGGCGCCTTCTGTCCAATAAATGGATGACATTTGTGCCAACCGTGAGCCAACACGTGTTTCCTCCGGCCAATGAGAATTTTACACGTAGAAAATCCTCATTGTCCGGGCTGTTAGCGGGTTATCGGATCCAAAACTGGACCCGATAGCTTAACGGCGTTCCGTTACGGTGGATGCCACGTGTCGGTCATCCTTGACGAAAGCACTTCCATGACGCGCGATTTATCGTCATGGAAGTGGACACTTCCGTGATGATAATTTTGGTAATGTCATGGAACACTTCTACGACAGCACAGGTATGACTATCTTGATTCTGTTATAAATTTGTCATGGATGTACATGCATGACAGAAAATGTGACCTACTGTGACAAACACGTATCATCATGGAAGTGTCTTTTTTTGTAGTGTTGGGGTTCTTTGGCCGCTATAACCATAGCTCATCCGGCGTGGCCTGGGACGAGATACGCGCGGCTACTATCAGGATGTCGGCACGTTGGGGGGTCTTGTTGGACTAGTTTTACCATTGTCGAAATGTCTTGTGCACCGGGATTCCGAGTCTGATCGGAGGGTCCCGCGATGGAGGATTGTCTCCATGGATCATGAGCTTGTCATGGGCTAAGTTGGGACACCCCTGCAAGGTTTAATCTTTCGAAAGCCATGCCAGCAGTTATGTGGCAGACGGGAGTTTTTAATATTCGGTTGTAGTGAACTTGAAACCAGACTCAATTAAAATACACCAACCGCGTGTGTAACCGTGATGGTCTCTTTTCTACGAGGTTCGGGAAGAGAACACGGTGGGGTTATGTTTGAACGTAAGTAGTTCATGATCACTTCTTGATCATTACTAGTTTGTGACTGTTGCATAGTTTCTCATCTTATCCTTGTATTCGTAAGCTAGCCACCATACAATGCTTAGTGCTTGCTGCAACTCCACCATATTCCCATACTTTTCCTATGAGCTTAAATAGTATTGCTATCGCAGGTTTTGAGATTTATGGGTCCCCGTGGCTCATAGTATACTACAAACACAGTTGCAGGTGCCAATGCTACCAATGCAGGTGATGCCACCGAGCTCAAGTGGGAGTTCGACGAGGATCTTGGCCGTTACTATGTTTCCTTTCCGGATTATCAATAGTGGTGCCCAGTAGGGTCGATCGGGACTTAGCATGGGTGGTTGTCTTTTATTCATTTGATTTCCTCCGTAGCCGGACTTTGTGTTCATCTTGAATGATTGTGTAACTTGATGTTATTGTGTGACATTGTGGCGACTGTACGCCAAAGCTCGTATTCTATCTATTTAGTACATGAGATGAGCAAAGATACAACCACTCTTGCAACCATACCAATATGCACTTATGCCCCAAGTCATGCATCGACACGTATGGAGTATAGTCACATATTGGGCGTTACAAGTTGCTAATCAGAGCCATCCGACTTAGGAGCCCCCTGCTTGATCGAACCGCTAATGTTGTTGAGTCTAGAAGAAAACTATTTTGAGTCTTAGGAATATATATATATATATATATATACACTATTCTGATCACGGGATCAGAATAATATTCTGATCACAACCTGACCTGCCCCGCTAGTAGTACGTTGAACTTCCCTGTGAACTAGGTTGAACTTCCGCCAACTTTGCCGAAATGGGGCTTGCGATATACCGTTGGAAAGCTATGGACACCAGTATCATGACCCAAGTTAAAATTTTGACAAAATGTAAGCAGTTTAAGAGCAGTTTTGAAAATTGTTTTCTCTTCGCACAAAAAACGTGAATCGTATTTTCGATCGCATTTCTAAACCGTTTATCGGAATGAGGCATATAATATGGTGTTGGAAATCTGCTGCAAAACCGCTCCTTCCACATGTTGAAAGTTTTCTCTAATTCCCTATGGTTAAAGAGTAATTTGAAAAAAACGTAAAATTTTGTAAACCAAACAGCTGAGTTCGTTTTTTTGATGTCATTTCTAAACGGCTAATCCAATGGAGGCATATGATATGGCGCTGCAAAGCTTATGAAAATGTGCTACTTTTTTATCTTGAAAGTTTTTTTCTAACTATGAATGGTTTAAGAGTAATTTAGAAAATGGTCCAAGTCCTACCGAGTTCGTATTTTCGAGCTAATTTTTTTAACCGTGCGTCCGAATGCAGCAAATGATATGGCGTTGGAAAGCCTGAACAAATACGAAAGTTTTTGGTATGTATTGTTTCTCCCAGTTCTTTACGGTTTTAAGTCAGTTTCGAAAATGGCAAAAAACGTATTTTTGCCGTAATTTCTACAAACTTTATCGGAATTGGGCAAATAATATACCGGTAAAAATCTACCGAAAATGCGGAACCTTTTCATGTTGATGGTTATCTCTGATTCTTAGTTGTTTTCAAGTAATTTTGAAAATGGTGGGATCATTCGTTCTGCCTCTATCGCAAAACAGATTCTTCCAAAATGCACTGCGTGAGGAACCTGAACTTCTCGGCACGTGTACCTGAACTTCACTCTGTTTTTCACGTGATTTTTTTGCTTGTAGGTCTCCATCCACTGCTCGTAACTCTCCATGCACTCACCGGAATTGAGCAAGTGATATATTGGTGGAAAGCTGCTGTAAGCACATAACTTTCCCGTGTTGATCGTTTTTTCATATTCACGATGGTTTTAGAAGTTTTTCATCTGAAATTCATTCAGCGTAGTAGTTGAACTTCATGTTGTTTTCACGTTGAACTGCTGTGACGTATTTTCGTTTGTAATTTTCTCATCCATTCATTAGTGTTACACAAATGATACTCCTTTTGTACAAACCCCTCTCACAATAATTTTTTAACTTTCTCCGACCGAGGACTTGAACTTACAACAACAAAACTTTTAACCTTTGCTTTTTTATTCTTTTTTAATACAAAATGCACACCGTGTAGTACGTGAACTTCTGGCAGTTATCAATCGAACTTCTCTCGGTTACGTGAAAATATCTGAGTTTTTTATAAATATTTATCTGAATTTCTTAATCCTTTTTTATGAATTTTGAAGCGCTCTATTTATAAAAGTTGAACTTCTTGTTTTTTATTTTTGAACTTCTTATTTCCAATCTTTAATAACGAGGAAAATCTGAGTTTTCTATAATCATCGAACTTCTCCATCTGTTTAATCTGGACTTCCTGATTTTATTTATTAATATTTTTATGAATTTCGGAGCACTCTATTTTTAAAAGTTGAACTTCTTGTTGTTTTTTTGAACTTCTTGTTTCCACTCTTTAATAACGAGGAAAATCTGAGTTTTCTATAGTCATCGAACTTCTCCATCTTTTTAATATGGACTTCCTGGTTTTATTTTTCTTAATCTTTATAATTTGAATTTTTTATTTTAATATGAACTTCTCCATGTTGATTGATAGAATTATTTTAAAATGCAAAAAAACAATCTTTTTTGTTTTTGAACATGGAAATACAAGGTGAACATATCTTGCAAGAATTTTTGAACTTCCCCGGATAAAGCACGTGAACTTCTTGAAACAAACCTTTTAAGTTTTTATTTTTCTATACTTTTATTCTTACCTGAAATGCATTCTTTGTAGTAGTTGAACTTCTCGTTGTTTTCACCTTGAACTTCTCGCTTTTTTTGTATAAACATATGTGTCTCTTTTTGTTTTCACATTTTTGTCGAACTCTCTAATTTATTATATATGAACTTCGAGAGTTAACATTACTTTTTTGCATCCGTAAATACGGCTGAACTTGAGGAAATAATAATGAATGAAAAGTTGAACAACATGATGTTTTTAGACCCATGTTTTTATGTTAGAAGATGACACTCCCCCCAGAGCATGTCGTACAATGTTTTGAACATGAAATTTTTGCTTCTTCTGTTTTGAACTCCATGATTATTGTTTTTTGTTGAACTTCATGGTTTTTAATATTTGAACCTGAAAGGGTTGTCATATCAACTAAGATATTATTAACGCCCCCTAGTTTCCTTCATGAACTTCTAGTTTTTGACGAATGCCCCTGATTTTTTGGGGACTCGTCTGTCCTCTTTTTTACGATATTTTCAACGACAGTAATACATGAACTTCATCAACTTTTTTTGCCAAGTAACAAAAGTTGCAGAACAAATATGAAAGAGTGCAACTTTCATTCCCAGAGTTCACCTCCGGTATCCCTTTGTTTTCTAGCAAATCGTCAGAGCAAGATTCGTGCTTGGTTTTCCAACAAAAACAAAGTCGTGCTTGGTATGTGATTTCTGGTGCACGATAAAGATAGGACGGACGGATAGGGAGTCCACAACGATGGCGAGTTGGCGGCCAAAGGAAGAAGACAACGGGTTTGTGTTGTCCGCATTCTGCAGTCACTTCACCTCCGGAGAGGATGATTCAGAATAACTTGTCATGCACCTGTGCCCGGACAAACAGAGTGAAGCCACGCTCTGACCCAAAGCTCCAGGCCATGGAGCCCATGGGAGCGCCGCAAGAGAAGCCAACGGCCACGACGAGGAGCTACTGGCGGTGGGGCAAGGATGACTTCTTCCTGGAGCCGTCATTCGCTAGCTGGGGTGCGCTGGCCGTGACGCCCGCACGGCTCAGGGGCCGCCTCCTCGCCGGCCGCTCCACGCGATGCCTTAGAGCTCGGTGCGATGCGGCGCCGGATCGAGAACGAGATGCGCCGCTGCCTCACGTGGCTCGGCTTCGGCTGCCACCTTGACGTCGGCATCTTCGTCCTCACCGGCCAGGAAGGCGGCGGCTGCTCGTGGGATCCGGGGACCGGCGATGGCGCTCGGAAACCAGGGCAGATCGGTGAAAGCATGCGGGGGTTCCGGGGCCGCACCGCCGTTGGGGAGGAGGAGAGGAGGCCGCAGCGCCGTTGGGGAGGAGGGGAGGAGGCCGCGCCGCCATTGGAGAGGAGGGAAGGGGGCCGCACCGCAGTTTGGGAGGAGGGGAGGTGGTCGTGCCACTGCCGGGGAGAAGGGGAGCTGGCCGCGTCGCCGTTGGGGAGGAGGGGAGGGGGTCGCGCCGCCGTTGGGAAGGAGTGGAGGGGGCCGCGGTGCCGCTAGGGAGGAGGGGAGGTGGCGCGCCGGCTGCGGGGAAGGAGGCCGCACCGTGGGGATGTGGGTCGGGATGGGGGCCGAGAGGTGGAAGAGTGGGAGGTGGGAGGTGGGGTTCAGTTTTTTGTTTTTATATCTCAGGAACAAGTCGATCGGCCCTATATAGAGGACGCTATGATCCAAATAACTATTCTGATCCCAGGATCAGAATAGTGTTACTCTCTCTATATATATACATACATAAACACTATTCTGATCACGGGATCAGAATAATATTCTGATCACAGCCTGAACTGCCTGAGTAACGCGTCTGGACTTCACTCTGTACAAACTCGAACTTTGGGCTATCTTCGCAATCGTGGCTTCCCCCGTGAATTATTCTTGTTAGTCGTGTTCTATATGATGTTAGTGTAATCTAGAAACGTTTTTAGCAACTAAATACTGGTTTTAAATAGGAATCTCGCTCGTTGGCGGATTTGGCTCTCGGGTCATGATAAAATTGCGTTTTTTTCAATTTTACTGCCTGAATTGTTCGACCTGAACTTCTCCCAGTGCTAGGTTGAACTTCCGCCAACATTGCCCAAATGGGGCTTGCTATATATTGTCAGAAAGCTATGGACACCAATATCATGACCCAAGTTAAATTTTTGGCAAAATGTAAGCGGTTTAAGAGCAGTTTTGAAAACTGTTTTTTCTTCACACAAAAAACCAGAATTGTATTTTCGATCGCATTTCTAAACTGTTTATCGGAATGAGGCAATTTATATGGCGTTGGAAAGCTGCTGCAAAACAGCTACTTTTAGATGTTGAAAGTTTTCTCTAATTCTCTACGGTTAAAGAGTAATTTGGAAAATCGCAAAATTTCGCAAACCGAACAGCCAGGTTCGTATTTTCGATGTCATATCTAAACGGCTAATCCAATTGAGGCAAATAATATGGCATTGGAAAGCTTATGAAAATGCGCTACTTTTTCATGTAGAAAGTTGTTTCTAATTTTGAATGGTTTATGAGTAATTTAGCAAATGGTACAAGTTTCACCAAGTTCGTATTTTCGATCTATTTTTTAACTGTATATCCGAATGCAGCAAATGATACGGCATTGGAAAGCTTGAGGACATGCGAAGCTTTTTGGTATATATTGTTGCTCCCAATTCCTTACTGTTTTAAGTCAATTTTGAAAATGGCTAAAAACGTATTTTCGCCGTAATTTCTACAAATTTTATCGGAATGAGTCAAATAATATATCGTTGAAAAGCTAAGGAAAATGCGAAACTTTTTCATGTTGATGGTTTTCTGTGATTCCTATCCATTTCCAAGTAATTTCGAAAATGGCGAGATCATTCGTTCTGCCTTTATCGCGAAACAGATTCTTCGAAAATGCACCACGTGAAGAACCCGAACTTCTTGGCATGTCTACTTGAACTTCACTCTATTTTTCACGTGCTTTTTTTGCTCGTAGATCTCCATCCACTGGTCGTAGCTCTCCATCCACTCATCGGAATTGAGCAAGTTGTATACCGATGGAAAGCTGCTGTAAACACGCAACTTTCCCGTGTTGATCATTTTTTCATACTTGCGACAATTTTAAAAGTTTGTCATCTCAAATTCATTCACTATAGTAGTCGAACTTCCTGTTGTTTTCACGTTGAACTTCTGTGGCGTATTTTCGTTTCTAATTTTGTCATCCATTCGTCGGTGTTACACAAATCACATTCCCTTTGTACAAACCTCTCTCACAACATTTTTTTTAACTTTCTCCGATCGAGGACTTGAACTTACAACAATAAAAAACATTTAGCCTTTGCTTTTTTATTTTTTAATACAAAATGCATACCGTGTAGTACGTGAACTTCTGGCAGTTATTAATCTGAACTTCTCTCGGTTACGTGAAAAAATCTGATTTTTTATGAATATTAATCTAAATTTCTTAATCCTTTTTTATGAATTTTGAAGCGCCCTATTTTTAAACGTTGAACTTATTGTTATTTTATTTTTGAACTTCTTGTTTTCATTCTTTAATAACGAGGAAAATCTAAGTTTTTTATAATCATCCAACTTCTCCATCTTTTTAATATGGACTTCCTGGTTTATTTCTTAATCTTTTTTATGGATTTTGAAGCGCTTATTTATAGAATTTGAACTTCTTTTTATTTTATTTTTGAACTTCTTGTTTCCATTCTTTAATAACGAGGAAAATCTGAGTTTTTCTATAATCATCGAACTTCTCCATCTTTTTAATATGGACTTCCTGGTTTTATTTCTTAATATTTTTATGAAATGTTGAAGCGCTCTATATTTAAAAGTTGAACTTCTTGCTATTTTATTTTTGAACTTCTCGTTTCCATTCTTTAATAACTAGGAAATCTGAGTTTTCTATAATCATCGAACTTCTCCATCTTTTTAATATGGACTTCCTGGTTTATTTCTTTTTAATATAGGACCGGGGCGTGGCGTAGGTGACTGCCGACCTTGGCGAGGTAGGAGGTGGAACTCTGGGAGGGGAGGCGCTCGGCCGAGACCAGGGGGAGGGCCAGTCTTGATCCAAGAAAAGGTCGTGGTCCAGCGACGGAAGCGCAGGGTTGCAGGCAACGACGGCTGTTAGGTGGTTACTGGCGGCGGCACACCTGGTGGCGGGGAGGTGGTTGGGGCAGAGGGCGGCTTCTGTGGGGGAGGAGGCGCGCCGGTGTTGGAGGAGGAGGGGCACCGGCCGCGGGGGAGGTGGCGTGCGGCGGGGGGGGGGAGGGGGGATGGAGGCACGCCGGCCATGGCAGAGGTGGCGCGCGGCGGCGGGGATGGAGGCGCGCCGGCCGTAGCGGAGGTGGCACGCCAGCCGTAGAGGAAGAGGCGCGCGGCGGCGTGGATGGGGCCGGGGCTGGCGCCAGCGTGGGTGCATTGGGAGGGGCGCATGGGAGAGGGAGGCGGGTGGATCCAGAGACGTGGGGGGAGGTGAAGGTTTGGTGCGGGAATAGGTGGAGGAGATTTTTTTCACCGATTCGAGAGTTCGGGAGGTCCCGCGTGTGCCCTTATAGGGTGATCGTGATCCAAATAGTTATTCTAATCCTGGGATTAGAATAGTGTTGTCCTATATATATATATATATATATATATATATATATATATATATCGGAGAGTAGGATTCTTTTTACTCCTCATCCCCTTCGTCGCTCTGGTAAGGACTCTTGACGTAGATGTTTTGACTTCTCTCTCCTTCATTTTCACTAAAAAAATTTAGGATCACGCGGGTATCTTGGGATCGTTCTGATATTGTTGTGACGAGAACATTGTTCTTGGTGCCTCCTGACATTTAGGGGTTGTGGCAGTGTCCCTTTGAGTTGAGCACCAAGGTGTTGTCGTCACAATTTTATCATTGCAGTTCCGGTATACCTGAGCTCGCCGACATCGAAAATCTCTTTTATGCAGTTAGTGGTGAGATAACCTTGATGCCACCCAGTACTGGGGAGGGAGTTCGGGAGTATTTCCACAGCTAGTATAACAGATGCTTTTCGAAGGTCGAGGTACACGATTTCCGGAGTTTTCTTGGTTATGTGTTGATAGATGGATACATTGGAGCGTAGGGCTTGTTAGTTGCGTGATATATATTGTGCCTCCCTGTATCCCCAACACCAGATTGCATAACCAGAAAGTTTCGGGAGTTAATAGGTGGGAATTCTAGTAGCTCTTAGTTATTCTTCTGACAGATAATTGGTATGGGATTGGGGGATCCTTACCATTTATTTGTTCCAGTCGTACCTTGTAGTTTCATTCGTCAACCTTTGTTTAAGTGGCTGCTCACCCAAAATGGTCGTGTAATGTTAACTTTGGAATGCATTCATTCAATATCTGTTTGGATGCTGATTGTGAAGACTTCTTTGCACATGTCTATCCGTTGATTCAGCCTGTCTATCATTTCTATGGTGGTTCTAACGGATGCCACCTTCTTCAGGATGGCTCCCCCAACGCGTCTCCATCCGGAACGTACCGATGGAGAGCAATCGAACCCTCCGCCACCTCCTCCGCCTCCGGAGGCATGGCAAGCTTTGATGGTGGCCACCAACGCCAACACTTAGATGTTGATTCAGCTCATGCAAGAGCGGAATCAAGGCCAAGGCAACCAAGGGAACAAAGGCCAAGGCAACAACAACAATTAGCCTCAGTTTGCTACCCTCAACCAGTTTCTTGCAAATCAGCCAAAGTCTTTCAGTGTTTGTGGCGAGGCCATGGACGCCGACAATTGGCTCATGGACATCAACAAGCATTTTGAATGCAGCAATGTCAGGCCTGAGGACTACGTCAAGTTCGCCTCCTTCCAGCTCAAGGACCAAGCAGCAGATTGGTTTCAGCAATACAAAGACTCTAGAGGAGGTCGAGTGATTACCTGGACTGACTTCTGTCGGGACTTTCAAGCTCATCACATTCCAACAAGTGTTGTTGAGAGAAAGTGTGAGGAATTCCGCAATCTCAAGCAAGGAAGCATGTTCGTGTATCAATACAACGTCAAGTTTTAGAATCTTTCTCGCTTTGCAAGGCAAGACGTTCCTATTGAGAAGAGTATGATCTACCACTTCAGGGGTGGCCTCAGATAGGATCTGCAGTTAGCTCTCATTCTTGTTGAGCCTACTCAGTTTGATCAGTTCTACAACATGGCCCTCAAGCAAGAAGCTACTCAGCTCAAGTGTGAGGCTTCAAAGAAGAGGCCCAGGGATGCAGTCCACTCGTCTTCTTCCTCTCAAGTGGCAGCTAAGCAATAGAAGTTCTGGCTTCCTCCACCTCCTCCGTTTTATCAGCCCTACCGGCAGAAGAACTCAGGTGGTCGTGGATCTTCCTGTTGGAAATATGCCCTAGAGGCAATAATAAATTAGTTATTATTATATTTCCTTGTTCATGATAATCGTTTATTATCCATGCTAGAATTGTATTAATAGGAAACTCAGATACATGTGTGGATACATAGACAACACCATGTCCCTAGTAAGCCTCTAGTTGACTAGCTCGTTGATCAATAGATGGTTACAGTTTCCTGACCATGGACATTGGATGTCATTGATAACGGGATCACATCATTAGGAGAATGATGTGATGGACAAGACCCAATCCTAAGCCTAGCACAAGATCATGTAGTTTGTATGCTAAAGCTTTTCTAATGTCAAGTATCATTTCCTTAGACCATGAGATTGTGCAACTCCCGGATACCGTAGGAGTGCTTTGGGTGTGCCAAACGTCACAACGTAACTGGGTGGCTATAAAGGTACACTACAAGTATCTCCGAAAGTGTCTGTTGGGTTGGCACGAATCGAGACTGGGATTTGTCACTCCGTGTAAACGGAGAGGTATCTCTGGGCCCACTCGGTAGGACATCATCATAATGTGCACAATGTGATCAAGGAGTTGATCACGGGATGATGTGTTAGGGAATGAGTAAAGAGACTTGCCGGTAACGAGATTGAACAAGGTATCGGGATACCGACAATCGAATCTCGAGCAAGTAACATACCGATAGACAAAGGGAATTGTATGCGGGATTGATTGAATCCTCGACATCGTGGTTCATCCGATGAGATCATCGAGGAGCATGTGGCAGCCAACATGGGTATCCAGATCCCACTGTTGGTTATTGGCCGGAGAGTCGTCTCGATCATGTCTACGTGTCTCCCGAACCCGTAGGGTCTACACACTTAAGGTTCGGTGACGCTAGGGTTATAGAGATATTAGTATGCGGTAACCCGAAAGTTGGTCGGAGTCCCGGATGAGATCCCGGACGTCACGAGGAGTTCCGGAATGGTCCGGAGGTAAAGAATTATACATAGGAAGTGCTATTTCGGCTATCGGGACAAGTTTCGGGGTCACCGGTATTGTACCGGGACCACCGGAAGGGTCCCGGGGGTCCACCGGGTGGGGCCACCTGCCCCGAGGGGCCACATGGGCTGTAGGGGGTGCGCCTTGGCCTGTATGGGCCAAGGGCACCAGCCCCAAGAGGCCCATGCGCCAAGAGATAAGGGAAAGGAAGAGTCCTAAAGGGGGAAGGCACCTCCGAGGTGCCTTGGGGAGGATGGACTCCTCCCTGGCCGCACCCTTCCTTGAAGGAAGGGCCAAGGCTGCGCCCCCCCTCTCCCTTGGCCCTATATATAGTGAGGGGAAGGGAGGGCAGCAACACCTAAGCCCTGGCGCCTCCCTCTCCCTCCCATGACACATCTCCCTCCTCCCGCAGCGCTTGGCGAAGCCCTGTTGGAATCCCGCTACTTCTACCACCACGCCGTCGTGCTGCTGGATCTCCATCAACCTCTCCTTCCCCCATGCTGGATCAAGAAGGAGGAGACATCGCTGCTCCGTACGTGTGTTGAACGTGGAGGTGCCGTCCGTTCGGCGCTAGGATCATCGGTGATTTGGATCACGATGAGTACGACTCCATCAACCCCGTTCTCTTGAACGCTTCCGTGCGCGATCTACAAGGGTATGTAGATCCACTCCTCTCTCGTTGCTGGATGACTCCATAGATTGATCTTGGTGACACGTAGGAAAATTTTGAATTATTGCTACGATCCCCAACAGTGGCATCATGAGCTAGGTCTATGTGTAGTTTCTATGCATGAGTAGAACACAAAGTAGTTGTGGGCGTTGATATTGTTCAATATGCTTACTGTTACTAGTCCAATCTTGATTCGGTGGCATTGTGGGATGAAGCGGCCCGGACCGACCTTACACGTACTCTTACGTGAGACTGGTTCCACCGAGTGACATGCACTAGTTGCATAAGGTGGCTAGCGGGTGTCTATCTCTCCCACTTTAGTCGGATCGGATTTGATGAAAAGGGTCCTTATGAAGGGTAAATAGCAATTGACATATCACGTTGTGGTTTTTGCGTAGGTAAGAAACGTTCTTGCTAGAAACCCATAGCAGCCACGTAAAACATGCAAACAACAATTAGAGGACGTCTAACTTGTTTTTGTAGGGTATGCTATGTGATGTGATATGGCCAAGAAGAATGTGATGAATGATATGTGATGTATGAGATTGATCATGTTCTTGTAATAGGAATCACGACTTGCATGTCGATGAGTATGAAAACCGGCAGGAACCATAGGAGTTGTCTTTATTTATTTATGACTTGCGTGTCAACATAAACGTCATGTAATTACTTTACTTTATTGCTAACCGTTAGCTGTAGTAGTAGAAGTAATAGTTGGCGAGACAACTTCATGAAGACACGATGATGGAGATCATGATGATGGAGATCATGCCGGTGACGATAATGATCATGGAGCCCCGAAGATGGAGATCAAAAGGAGCAATATGATATTGGCCATATCATGTCACTATTTGATTGCATGTGATGTTTATCATGTTTATACATCTTGTTTACTTAGAACGACGGTAGTAAATAAGATGATCCCTCATAATAATTTCAAGAAAGTGTTCCCCCTAACTGTGCACCGTTGCGACAATTCGTTGTTTCGAAGCACCACGTGATGATCGGGTGTGATAGATTCTAACGTTCACATACAACGGGTGTAAGACAGATTTACACACGCAAAACACTTAGGTTAACTTGACGATCATAGCATGTACAGACATGGCCTCGGAACATAAGAGACCGAAAGGTCGAGCATGAGTCGTATGGTAGATACGATCAACATGAAGATGTTCACCGATGTTGACTAGTCCGTCTCACGTGATGATCGGACACGGCCTAGTTGACTCGGATCATGTAATCACTTAGATGACTGGAGGGATGTCTATCTGAGTGGGAGTTCATAAGATGAACTTAATTATCCTGAACATAGTCAAAAGGTCTTCGCAAATTATGTTGTAGCTCGCGCTTCAGTTCTACTGTTTAGATATGTTCCTAGAGAAAATTTTGTTGAAAGTTGATAGTAGCAATTATGCGGACTAGGTCCGTAGACTGAGGATTGTCCTCATTGCTTCATAGAAGGCTATAAGACCTCTGACGATTTTCTTAGCCCACAAACTAAGGGAGAAAATCTCAATTGTTGAGCTTGTGCTCAGATTGTCTGAGTACAACAATCATTTGAATCGAGTGGGAGTTGATCTTCCAGATGAGATAGTGATGTTTCTCCGAAGTCATTACCACCAAGCTGCTAGAGCTTCATGATGAACTATAATATATCAGGGACATATATGATGATCCTTAAGATATTCGCGATGTTTGACACCACAAAAGTAGAAATCAAGAAGGAGCATCAATTGTTGATGGTTGGTGAAACCACTAGTTTCAAGAAGGGCAAGGGCAAGAAGGGATACTTCATGAAACGGCAAATCAGCTGCTGCTCTAGTGAAGAAACCCAAGGTTGAACCCAAACCCGAGACTAAGTGCTTCTGTAATAAGGGGAACAGCCACTGGAGCAGAATTACCCTAGATACTTGGTAGATGAGAAGGCTGGCAAGGTCAATAGGAGTATATTGGATATACATTGTGTTAATGTGTACTTTACTAGTACTCCTAGTAGCACCATGGTATTAGATACCGGTTCGGTTGCTAAATGTTAGTAAACTCGAAATAAAAGGCTGTGGAGTAAACGGAGACTAGCTAAAGGTGAGCTGGCAATATGTGTTGGAAGTTTTTCCAAGCTTGATGTGATCAAACATCGCACGTCCCTCTACCATTGAGATTGGTGTTTGCGTTGAGCATAGACATGATTGGATTATGTCTATCGCAATACGGTTATTCATTTAAGGAGAATAATGGTTACTCTGTTTATTTGAATAATACCTTCAATGGTCTTACACCTAAAATGAATGGTTTGTTGAATCTCGATCGTAGTGATACACATGTTCATGCCAAAAGATATAAGATAGTAATGATAGTACCACCTA
Source organism: Triticum aestivum (assembly GCF_018294505.1). NCBI lineage: Eukaryota > Viridiplantae > Streptophyta > Magnoliopsida > Poales > Poaceae > Triticum > Triticum aestivum. The sequence goes on along the minus strand of NC_057812.1, from coordinate 472,638,567 downwards.
CTTGTGGCACTGCCACATAAGTCATATCGGTATAAAATGCATGAAGAAGCTCCATGTTGATGGATCTTTGGACTCACTCATTTTTAAAAGGATTGAGACATGCGAACCATGTTTGTTGGTAGATATGCATGAAGAAACTCTATACAAATGGATCGTTTGGACTCACTTGATTTCGAATCACTTGAGACATGCAAATCATACCACATGGGCAAGATGACCGAAAGCCTCATTTTCAGTAAAATGGAACAAGAAAGCAACTTGTTGGAAGTAATACATTTTGATGTGTGCAGTCCAATGAGTGCTGAGGCATGTAGTGGATATCGTTATGTTCTTACTTCACAGATGATTTGAGTAGATGTTGAGTATATTTACTTGATGAATCACGAGTCTGAATTATTGAAAGGTTCAAGTAATTTCAGGGTGAAGTTGAAAGATCGTCGTGACAAGAGGATAAAATATCTATGATATGATCATAGAGATGAATATCTGAATTACGAGTTTGGCATAGAATTAAGACATTGTGGAAATTGTTTCACATTTAATACAGCCTCGAACACCATAATGTGATGGTGTGTCCGAACATCATAACTGCACCCTATTGGATATGATGCATACCATGATGTCTCTTATCGAATTACCACGATAGTTTATGGGTTAGGCATTAGAGACAACCGCATTCACTTTAAATAGGGCACCACGTAATTCCGATGAGATGACACCGTATGAACTATGGTTTAGAGAAACCTAAGCTGTCATTTCTTAGAAGTTTGGGGCTGCAACGCTTATGTGAAAAAGTTTCAGGCTGATAAGCTCGAACCCAAAGCAGATAAATGCATCTTCATAGGACACCCAAAAACAGTTGGGTATACCTCCTGTCTCAGATCCGAAAGCAATAAGGGATTGTTTCTAGAATCGGGTCCTTTCTCGAGGAAAAGTTTCTCTCGAAAGAATTGAGTGGGAGGATGGTGGAGACTTGATAAGGTTGTTGAACCGTCTCTTCAACTAGTGTGTGGTAGGGCACAGGAAGTTGTTCCTGTGGCACCTACACCAATTGAAGTGGAAGCTTATGATAGTGATCATGAAACTTCAGATCAAGTCACTACCAAACCACGTGGGATGACAAGGATGCGTACTACTTCAGAGTGGTATGTAATCCTGTCTTGGAAGTCATGTTGCTAGACAACAATGAACCTACGAGCTATGGAGAAGCGATGGTGGGCCCGGATTCCGATAAATGGCTCGAGGCCATAAAATCCTAGAGAGGATCCATGTATGGAAACAAAGTGTAGACTTTGACAGAACAACTCGATGGTCGTGAGGCTGTTGAGTACAGATGGATTTTAAAAGGAAGACGGACCATGATGGTAAATGTCACCATTAAGAAAGCTCGACTTGTCGTTAAGATGTTTTCCGACAAGTTCAAGGAGTTGACTACGATGAGACTTTCTCACTCGTAGCGATGCTAAGAGTCTGTTGGAATTATATTAGCGATTACTGCATTATTTATGAAATCTTGCAAATAGGATGTCAAAACATTGTTTCCTCGATGATTTTCTTGAGGAAAGGGTGTATGTGATATAACCGGAAGGTTTTGTCAATCCTGAAAGATGCTAATAAGTATGCAAAGCTCCAGCAATCCTTCTAAGGACTGGAGTAAGCATCTCGGAGTTGGAATGTATGCTTTGATGAGATGATCAAAGATTTTGGGTGTATACAAAGTTTATGAGAAACTTGTATTTCCAAAGAAGTGAGTGGGAGCACTATAGAATTTCTGATGAATATATGTTGTTGACATGTTGTTAATCAGAAATGACATAGAATTTTGGAAAGCATATAGGGTTATTTGGAATGTATTTTTCAATGGAAAGCCTGGATTAAGCTACTTGAACATTGAGCATCAAGATCTATAAGGATAGATCAAAATTCTTAATGGTACTTTCAAATGAGCACATACCTTGACATGATCTTGAAGGTGTTCAAGATGGATCGGTCAAAGAAGGAGTTCTTGCCTGAGTTGTAAGGTATGAAGTTAAGACTTAAAGCTCGACCACGGCAGAAGAAAGAGGAAGGACGAAGGTCGTCCCCTATGCTTTTATCATAGGCTCTCTACAGTATGCTATGCTGCGTACCGCACCTGAAGTGTGCCTTGCCATGAGTCAGTCAAGGGGTACAAGAGTGATCCAAGAATGGATCACAGGACAGTGGTCAAAGTTATCCTTAGTAACTAGTGGACTAAGGAATTTTCTCGATTATGGAGGTGGTAAAAGAGTTCGTCGTAAAGGGTTACGCCGATGCAAACTTTGACACTAATCCAGATTATTCTGAGTAGTAAACTGGATTTGTATAGTAGAACAATTGTTTGGAATAGCTCCAAATAGAACGTGGTAGCTGCATCTAGGAGATGACATAGAGATTTGTAATGCACACACGGATCTAAAAGGTTCAGATCCGTTGACTATAACATCTCTCACAAGCATAACATGATCAAACCCAGAACTCATCGAGTGTTAATCACATGGTAATGTGAACTAGATTATTGACTCTAGTAGACTCTTTGGGTGTTAGTCACATGGGGATGTGACCTTGAGTGTTAATCACATATCGATGTGAACTGGATTATTGACTCTAGTGCAAGTGGGAGATTGTTGGAAATATGCCCTAGAGGCAATAATAAATTAGTTATTATTATATTTCCTTGTTCATGATAATCGTTTATTATCCATGCTAGATTTGTATTGATAGGAAACTCAGATACATGTGTGGATACAAGACAACACCATGTCCCTAGTAAGCCTCTAGTTGACTAGCTCGTTGGTCAATAGATGGTTACGGTTTCCTGACCATGGACATTGGATGTCATTGATAATGGGATCACATCATTAGGAGAATGATGTGATGGACAAGACCCAATCCTAAGCCTAGCACAAGATCATGTAGTTCGTATGCTAAAGCTTTTCTAATGTCAAGTATCATTTCCTTAGACCATGAGATTGTGCAACTCCCGGATGCCGTAGGAGTGCTTTGGGTGTGCCAAACGTCACAACGTAACTGGGTGGCTATAAAGGTACACTACAGGTATCTCCAAAAGTGTTTGTTGGGTTGGCACGAATTGAGACTGGGATTTGTCACTCCGTGTTAACGGAGAGGTATCTCTGGGCCCACTCGGTAGGACATCATCATAATGTGCACAATGTGATCAAGGAGTTGATCACGGGATGATGTGTTACGGAACGAGTAAAGAGACTTGCCGGTAACGAGATTGAACAAGGTATCGGGATACCGACGATCGAATCTCGGGCAAGTAACATACCGATAGACAAAGGGAATTGTATGCGGGATTGATTGAATCCTCGACATCGTGGTTCATCCGATGAGATCATCGAGGAGCATGTGGGAGCCAACATGGGTATCCAGATCCCGTTGTTGGTTATTGGCCGGAGAGTCGTCTCGGTCATGTCTACGTGTCTCCCGAACCCGTAGGGTCTACACACTTAAGGTTCGGTGACGCTAGGGTTATAGAGATATTAGTATGCGGTAACTCGAAAGTTGTTCGGAGTCCCGGATGAGATCTCGGACGTCACGAGGAGTTCCGGAATGGTCCGGAGGTAAAGAATTATATATAGGAAGTGCTATTTCGGCTATCAGGACAAGTTTCGGGGTCACCGGTATTGTACCGGGACCATCGGAAGGGTCCCGGGGGTCCACCGGGTGGGGCCACCTGCCCCGAGGGGCCACATGGGCTGTAGGGGGTGCGCCTTGGCCTGTATGGGCCAAGGGCACCAGCCCCAAGAGGCCCATGCGCCAAGAGATAAGGGAAAGGAAGAGTCCTAAAGGGGGAAGGCACCTCCGAGGTGCCTTGGGGAGGATGGACTCCTCCCTGGCCGCACCCTTCCTTGGAGGAAGGGCCAAGGCTGCGCCCCCTCTCCCTTGGCCCTATATATAGTGAGGGGAAGGTAGGGCAGCAACACCTAATCCCTGGCGCCTCCCTCTCCCTCCCATGACACATCTCCCTCCTCCCGCAGCGCTTGGCGAAGCCCTGTTGGAATCCCGCTACTTCTACCACCACGCTGTCGTGCTGCTGGATCTCCATCAACCTCTCCTTCCCCCTTGCTGGATCAAGAAGGAGGAGACATCGCTACTCCGTACATGTGTTGAACGCGGAGGTGCCGTCCATTCGGCGCTAGGATCATCGGTGATTTGGATCACGATGAGTACGACTCCATCAACCCCGTTCTCTTGAACGCTTCCACGCGCGATCTACAAGGGTATGTAGATCCGCTCCTCTCTCGTTGCTAGATGACTCCATAGATTGATCTTGGTGACACGTAGGAAAATTTTGAATTATTGCCACGATCCCCAACACTTCCCACCCACCCAACCCAAACTATCAGAACAAGTCTCAGACTCAGGCTCCGAGGACACGTGGTCCTCCCCCTCCACCTTTCCACCCGCTTTCAGAGGTCACTTGTCACAGGTGTGGTTTGAAAGGGCATTACTCAAACAAGTGCACCTAGAAGCGCCTTCGGCCTCCTCCTCCGGTCAGGTCGGCAAGCAATGCAGTCGTCAAACACAATTCGAAGTCCGCAAGGGTGAACTTGATGAATGCAGCTCAAGCAGAGGGTTCTTCAGAAGTGATCATGGGTAATCTCCCAGTTAATGATATTCCTACAAAAGTTTTATTTGATACTGGTGCATCGCATTGCTTCATTTCAAAATCTTTCCTGCCCAAGCATGATTTTCCCAAAGAGTTTTTGCAAGATCCTTTTCGTGTGGTTTCTCGGGAATGCACATGAGCTCTCATATTGTATTTCCCGACGTGGGTATCAAGATGGGCAACTATTCTTTTCTGGCATCTCCAATCGCTCTCGGTGATTCCGATATTGATCTCATTCTTGGAATGGATTGGCTTTCTAAACACAAGGCCTTTCTTGATTGTGCTGCCAAGGCGATTAAATACACACATCCTTCTGAAGATGTGGTCATCTTTGCCGCTCGTGATGAAACCATTCAGTTGTCCTCTCTTAATGAGAAAGGCGAGATCGACGCTATTTCTCAGATTCTAGTTGTTTGTGAGTATCAAGATGTCTTTCCTGAAGAGCTTCCGGGTATGCCTCCTCACCAGCCAGTCGAGTTCGTTATTGATCTTGATCTTGGTACAGAACCCGTTTGCAAGCGCCCATACAAGCTTGGGCCAAAAGAGCTGAAAGAATTGAAGAAACAACTCGATGAACAAGAACGCCTGGGTCTGATCACACCAAGTTCATCTCCGTGGGGTTGTGATGTTCTTTTTGTCCAGAAGAAGGATGGCACGGAACGACTTTGCGTCGATTACCGCTCATTGAACAAGAACATAATCAAGAACAAATACCCACCTCCCAATATCAACGAGTTATCCGAGCAACTCAAAGGTGCAAAGGTGTTTTCCAAGCTTGACCTCCGTATGGGGTATCACCAGATTCGCATTCGTGAAGAAGATATCCCAAAGACAACATTCAGAACAAGCTTTGGTTCTTATGAATATACTATCATGTCTTTCGGGCTTGTTAATGCCCCTACAACATTCTCTCGTATGATGAACTTCATCTTCAACCCCTACACCAATGAATTCGTCCTGGTGTATCTCGACGATATCCTAGTTTTCTCCAAGAATAAAAAGGATCATGCCAAACATTTGCGATTGGTGCTCGACAAGCTCAGAGAGTATCAATTCTATGCAAAGTTCTCCAAATGTGAGTTTTGGCTTGATGAAGTTCTTTACCTTGGTCACATCATCTCCGCCAAGGGCATTTCTGTTAATCCAGAGAAGGTTTCTGCAATTATGAACTGGGAGCCTCCTCAGAACATCAAGCAGCTCCGCAGTTTCCTTGGGCTTGCAAGCTATTGCCGAAGATTTGTCGAGAACTTCTCAAAAATTGGTAAGCCTCTTTCCAATCTCCTCCAGAAGCATGTTAAGTACTCCTGGACTCCTGAGTGTGACATTGCTTTCAACACTCTCAAAGATAAACTCGTCACAGCTCCGGTCCTAACTCCTCCTGATGAGTCCAAGCCCTACCAAGTTTTCTATGACGCTTCTTTGCAAGGTCTCGGTGCAGTCTTAATGCAAGAGAAGAAAGTTGTGGCCTATACTTCTTGTCGGTTGAAGCTGAATGAAAGGAACTACCCCACTCACGATCTTGAGTTGGCGGAAGTTGTCCATGCATTAATAACATGGAGACATCTCTTGTTGGGAAGGCAAGTGGACATTTTCACCGATCATAAGAGCCTCAAATATATCTTCACTCAACCCAACCTCAACCTCCTGCAAACTCGTTGGGTTGAAATGATCCAAGAGTAAAATCCAAGCGTTGAGTACACTCCAGGCAAGGCTAATGTGATTGCAGATGCGTTGAGCAGAAAGGCTTATTGCAACAGCTTAATTCTCAAGCCATTCCAACCGGATCTTTGTGAAGCTTTCTGCAAGCTTAACCTCCAAGTGGTTCCTCAAGGTTTTCTTGCCAACCTTCAAGTCACTCAAACTTTGGAAGACACATTTCGTGAGGCATAACTCCTTGATACCATGGTGAAGAAGGTGGAACTTGGTGCTGCCAAGGGCCTTTCCAAATACAAGTGCTATCGCATTGATGACAGGGACACCTTATTCTTCGAGGATTGGATTGTGGTTCCAAAAGGTGATCTAAGGAAGGTCATAATGAATGAAGCGCACAATTCTCCTCTTCCATCCACCCAGGCAGTTCGAAGATGTACCATGACCTCAGGCAGTCGTATTGGTGGACTCACATCAAGCGAGAGATTGCTCAATTCGTGAATGAATGTGATGTCTGTCGAAGGGTGAATGCAGAACATCAACGACCAGCTGGTCTCCGATAACCTCTTGCTATTCCAGAATGGAAGTTTGATCATATCAAAATGGACTTTTTCACTGGCTTTCCCAAGTCCAAGCGTGGGAATGATGCTATCTTTGTTGTCATTGACAAGCTTACAAAAGTGGCTCATTTCCTTCCACTCAAAGAATCTATCACGGCAGCTCAGTTGGCAGAGCTATACACCTCCAGAATTGTCTCGTTGCATGGGATTTCTCAATTGAACTCTTTGGATCGTGGAAGAATTTTCACTTCCAAGTTCTGGGACTCTTTTCAGAAGGCCATGGGCACAAACATTCATTTCAGCATGGCCTTTCATCCTCAAAGGAGTGGCCAAGTTGAAAGAGTCAATCAAATCCTCGAAGACATGCTCAGAGCTTGTGTCATCTCTTTGGGTATGAAGTGGGAAGATTGCCTCCTATTTTCCGAGTTCTCCTACAACAACAGCTTCCAAGCAAGTTCGGGCAAGGCCCCTTTCGAAATCCTATATGGCAGGAAGTGTTGTACTCCTCTCAACTGGTCCGAGACTGGTGAACGCCAACTTCTTGGCAATGACTTGATCACAGAAGCTGAAAAATGTGTAAAGTCATCCGTGAAAATCTCAAAGCCGCGCAATCGCGCCAAAGGAGTTACTATGATAGCAAGCACTGTGACTTGGCTTTTAAGATTGGAGACCATGTCTATCTTTGAGTCTCTCTAATGAAAGGCATTTAACGCTTTGGTATCAAAGGGAAGCTTGCCCCTAGATATGTGGGTCCTTTCAAGATCATTGGCAAAAGAGGCGACCTCGCCTATCAACTTGAGCTTCCGTGCAACTTCTCAAATGTGCACGATGTCTTTCAGGTGTCACAACTTCGGAAGTGCTTCAAGACGCCGAGCGCACTATCAACTTCGAAGAGATTGACCTCCAAGAAGACTTGTCTTATCATGAGCATCCCGTTGCCATTCTTGAAGAAACCGAGTGCAAAACTCGCAATAAGTTAATCAAATTCCTGAAAGTTAAGTGGTCTCACCATTCCGACTGAGAAGCTACTTGGGAGTGCGAGGATCACCTCCGTTCCGAATATCCGGAGTTCTTTCCGTCCTATAACTCGGGACGAGATCCTCTTGTAGTGGTGGGGACTTGTAACACCCCATATGTAAAACTTCCCTTTTTGGGCAATATATCCACTTGATCTTATTCCAATTCCTTTTGGGTCCCATATTTTGTTTTTATTTGTTGTTTTACTTATGCATTGGCTTGTTATATTTCTCTATGCCATCTTATGTTGCATCATGGTCATATAAAGTATAGCATTGTGCTTGTCATATCGCATTTGGTCATTCATGTTGTTGCCATGAGCATCATGTGCATTACCCTTGTCACCCGCTCAATCCATGCCCATGCTTCATCACCTTCCCTTCTCCTTTCTTTTATTTTTTGCAAGTGACATTTTTACCCTCCATTAATGTCCAACTTTTCCCCAAAATTCTAGCACCATGGCCAAGACCTCTATGACAAATTTCAGCTTTATCTAAGTTGTTTTGGTCAGGTTAAAAAATGACCCAAGTTTGAACTAAATTCAAACTTGCTTTATTTTTCTACCTCTAAAAATGCCTAGGACAATTTTATTAAATAGAGCACTATTTCAGGGCCATGAGGATATTTTTATTCTCATTTTGCTCCTCTCCAATCCCCCTGCGCTTTTTCTCTTTGATTTTTTGCCTGAAGAAAAGAAAGGAAAAAAGAAAAGCAGCAGCAGCGCAGCCCAGCAGCAGCAACATCAACCACCTGGGCCTCGGCCTCCGAGGCCTGCCCAGCTAGCGCCCCGCGCGCCAGCCCAGCTAGCCCCGCGACCTCCCCCTCGCTGCCTTTTCTCACCCAGCCCCCTCTCTACCCAGGCGACCGTACGCCCACGTGGCACCTCCGACCCCGCCTGTCGGTCTCTGGCTACAGTCGACCCGCGCGCCGCCTTTTCGTCTAGCTCGCGCCCACGCCATGGGGATCGCGAGCACGAGAGCATCGCCGCTCCGTTCCGTCGCCCTGGCTCCCCTTTATAGCCGCCTCCTTGTCCAGGGAAACCCTAGGGTTCCCCTCTCCCTCTCCTCGCCGCCGCCAGCCGTATAGTCCACCAGATCCGCCGCAATCCACCTGACCCGAGCGCATCAGAGAGCCCGAGCTCGTCGTCAGCGTGAACCTCGTCGACCTCTTCCTCGCCAACCTTGTCCAACGCTTCCTCGACGTCCACTACGTCGACTACGTCCTCTATGTACGCGGAGCACCAAGTTCCTCGACGTCCACTCCGTCTTCTTCCGCCTCGGCCTCCGCCGCGTCGTCGTCATTTCCGGTCGCCTCAGTCAACCACTCATCGATCCGAGCGCACCCATGTGCTCGTGGTGAGCCCCTGGTCCTCCCCCTGTTTCCCCCCTCGTTTGCTTGCTCGGAAGCCGTTCGCCGCGTTCGGCAGAGTTCATCACCGTCGGGCCTCGTCTCCGGCGAGGATCCCGACCCCTTTAGCCTCGTCACCTTGGTCCGTAGTGATCGCCGTGGCACGTGGAGCCCGCATAGCCCCTCCATCGTGCCTGCCGTCCTCTCCAGCGAGTAGCCCGAGCTCACCGTTGTCGCCTCTGCCGCACGACGCCGGCGTCGCCATATCGTTAGGTGCAGCGCGTCGCAGTCGCGCGTGCGGGATTCCCGTGCGTGTCCGTCCCACCCTCCGCCGTACGATTCGGTTGCCGGAGTAGCTCCGACGAGCTCCCCCGGCTGCCCCTGTTTTCCTCTGTTGGCGCATGCCGACGCGTAGCCGAGTGGCTCAAGCCACTCGCTTGCTGCCTAGCGACCCTGGTTCGATCCCCCGCACGCGCACTAACCCCCGTTTTTTTCTGTGTAACTTGAGTAACTGACAGGCCGGCCCCACAGGTCATTCTCTCACACCAGCACACCCAGCCACGTGGCCCACGGCCCCACCAGTCAGTCTAACAGCCTGGGTATGCCTAGCGTTTTTCTCCGTTTTCTGTTTTATTCCAGATTCGGAGTATGCCAGATTTGTCATATGCCGAGGTTTCCATATAAGGCAGTTTATGTTTTGCATGATTGTGGGGAATTTTCTAATGCAACCCAGACATATTATATATGTTTTTGGGGTATAAAAATCCCACCAATCCATTGGTGGCACTATTTTCTGCATTTGAGCAAGTTTGCACACATGTCATTTTACATCATGTTGCTGTTTTGTCTTTTATGTGTACATTTATACAAATATGCTATGTGGTATTTTGGCACATGTGTAGCTTCCTTTTCATATCTACTCCATGCTATATTTATTTCATGCCATGATATGCCCTGTAGTGAGTTGATCAAGCTTGTAAACATGCTTTGATGCATATGTTTCTACCATGCAATGAAATTCTATCAAGTCTGAAATCTGTTCATATCACTTGCCATGTTTGCATTGGTGCTATCATCTTTTTTGTGGATCTTTGGAACAAGTTCAGTAAGGGAGTTTTGTTCATTGCATTTAGTACTAGCAAGACATGCTCAAGTCAACCATGATAGGTTCCTGTAACATGTATTTTACTGTCTCTAAACATTGCAACCTGATGTTGTTTCTGTCATGTCCAGTATTTTCACCAAGTCTGTTAAACTGTTGTCATTTGCATTTTTGCCGTGCTGGTTTAGACCTGTTCTAGTGAGTTCTAGCAGTAGCTCAGTGTTCATGATTTGTAGAGCTTCCCATGTACTTCCCTGCCATGTCATTTGTTTTCATGTTGGAGTGCTATAGCATATTTTTATGTTGCTACTAAAGTGCCATGTTGCTGTTAATCTCAGTTTTGCTCGTCTTCTGCAAACCGTTCATCTGTTCCTCATGATCTTTATATCGTTTACAACCGAAATCTCCCAATCTATCCAGTGGCATACTTGGTTTGCCAAGTTAGTGCCACATTCAACTTTCCCCTTCTGGAGTACCCATATGCATTGCACATCATCTCTTGCATCTCATGCCATGTTTTGCATCATGTTGCTTGCGCATTGCACCGTGATGATTGTTGTTCCGTTGCTCGTGATCTTGCTTTGGGTAGAGCTGGGAGACGAGTTCGTGTATGAGGACCCTGTCGAGTATGTTTCTGAGGAGGAAGGGTTCGATACCTTTGAAAACATTGCAGGCAAAATGATCATTACCCCCGATATCACTTCTATTTTTGCTTGCTAGTTGTTCATTCTATCACTATGTCGCGCTACCTATCACTTGTTTACCAAGCCTCCTATATTGCCATGTCAAGCCTCTAACCCACCTTCCTAGCAAACCGTTGTTTGGCTATGTTATCGCTTTTGCTCAGCCCCTCTTATAGCTTTGCTAGTTGCAGGTGCAGTGCAGGTTGTTCCTAGTTGGAACATGGATGTGTTGGGATATCACAATATCTCTTATTTAATTAATGCATCTATATACTTGGTAAAGGGTGGAAGGCTTGGCCTTTTTCTCGGTGTTTTGTTCCACTCTTTCCGCCTTAGTTTCCGTCATACCGGTTATATGGTCCTTGAATTTTGCGTCCCTAACAAAGTGTGGGTTTATGGGCCCCTCTTGATAGTTAGCTTTGAATAAAACTCTTCCAGCAAGGCTCAACATTGGTTTTACCATTTGCCTAACAACAACTAAAATTTGCATAGGGAGTAATTAACTCGAGGATACTTAATAAACCCCCCGGGCCAGTGCTCCTCATGAGTGCTGGTCCAAACTAGAGCAGCTTGAGGCGCCGCCCCTTGGCAACTTGGAGTTCCTTGGCCGCTGTAACCATAGCCCATCCGGCGTGGCCTGGGACGAGATACACGTGGCTTCTATCAGGATGTCGGCATGTCGGGATGTCTTGCTGGACTTGTTTTACCATTGTCGAAATGTCTTGTGCACCGGGATTCCGAGTCTGATCGGTGGGTCCCGTGATGGAGGATTGTCTCCGCGGATCGTGAGCTTGTCATGGGCTAAGTCGGGAAAACCCTTTAGGGTTTAATATTTTGAAAGTCGTGCCCGCGGTTATGTGGCAGACAGAAGTTTTTAATATCCGGTTGTAGTGAACTTGAAACCAGACTCAATTAAAATACACCAACCGTGTGTGTAACCGTGATGGTCTCTTTTCGACGAGGTTCGGGAAGAGAAAACGGCGGGGTTATGTTTGAACGTAAGTAGTTCAGGATCACTTCTTGATCATTACTAGTTTGCGACCGTTGCGTAGTTTCTCATCTTATCCTTGTATTCGTAAGCTAGCCACCATACAATGCTTAGTGCTTGCTGCAACTCCACCATATTCCCATACTTCTTCTATGAGCTTAAATAGTCTTGCTATCGCGAGTTTTGAGATTGCTGAGTCCCCGTGGCTCACTGTACACTACAAGAGATCGGCCCTACTGTGACGAGACAAAAAATGTCATCGAATAGCTAATAACGTCACAAATTACCCCTAAGTGACGTTTTATGGGCGTCATGAGGATTGTCACGGAATCCCCGTCACAGATTACTCCTAGTGACAGCGCGTGCAAAATAACGTCATTGAAGATGGGACCTTCAGTGACGTTCTCTAGAACATCATCAAGTTGTTATTACCACGACAACCAAGTAATGTCACACGCTACAAGAAAATATGCCATATTGTACCATATTTGGTGATGTAGCAATGTCACTGAATTCATGACACGTCTAATGCCGGAGTAGACTATCCCATTGCTAGCATCATTACTTTCATTATTAATGAAGATGACGCCACATATATTTAATTTACTTTGAATTTAAATCATGACAAATTATCAAGTCCACTGTATTCCAAATGTATATCACAATAAGTATTTAATTCATATCACATTATATAAATAAGTTAAGATCCAAATCACATCATAAATTTACAATATTATATACTTCATCATTTCAGCTCAATCGTCCTATCAACATAAATGATAGTAAAAATAACACTAGCTCACGAGTTTGAGACAACAATAGACAAGTTGAAAACCAATATTTAGATAAGTAAAGACTACATGTGTTATCCTGATGATTGCAATATATGATTCAACAACTATCTTTCCATCGCAAAAGGATGGCCTTCATGCACCATTAGGTTTGGATTGGGACTTCTGAGTTGCTTGAGCACTTAAGAGAAAACCAATCAGGTTATCCGTCTCTTGTTGCTTCTTTTGCCAGGCTTCATTCTTCTCTTGCTGGATCTTCTTCACATCTTTGAATTCTTCGTGTTGCTTCCTCTACGTCTCTTCAAATGCTCTCTCTTGTGCTTCAAGTCTCACCACTAACTCCTATCGGTGCCTATAAATCGACAAAACACAACAACGTTGCATCTGATGAGATGAAAATAGACAAGATAACAAGGTACAAGAGTACCACTAAGAAGCTTACAATCTATCAAAATATGAATGTAAAATAGAGAGGTACATTATTAAATGTGAAGGCAAACATTCGAATTGGCAAATGAAACAGTAAACCCACAAACAACTTATAATGGTTAAAAACATGCACAACCAAGAGATAAATTTCATTTATCATTTTGAGAAACATCAAGCATCACCAATAAGATATCAAGTCAGCAACCCAGTCCAGAAGCAACTATGCTTGGACAACAGTTTTTTAGATCAAACTAAACTAGCCTATATCGTTCTCCTAAAAATCAAGCACATAAACAAATCAACAAATCATACTGGATTTCCGGATTAGAAACCATACATTACAACCTTATTCTCATGCCTTCGTGTTGCAGCAACAAAAACCATGCAACAAACCATGTATTTCTCATTACAAGCATTTATTATTTTTTATGTTACTTTGGATTATTGGATTTGGATCAAAGCATACATAAACAGCGAAGAACTCCTTAGTTTGTTACAAGAACTGAAAACGAATGTCTTATTCACAAATATTTGTGTTTTCATTTTCTCACTGTCATGAGGGCTCTGTGCACGTGCAGAAAAGCAAGAAAAATTTATCAACCAGAACACAACAAGAAACAAGATAAGTACCTGTCCCTTGCATCTCTCGCATCGCCATCCTTTTGTTCAATTCTTTATTCTAGAACTCAGATCTATGCTGATGAAGTAAAGCTCCTAGATCTCTCGGATCTTGATGCATAACTCATGCTGGAAAGGAAGGTGCTCTGGGTGCTTTCTTCCTTTAGAACTTCAGCCACAATCATTGAATCAGACACTGGTTGCTCACCTTCTGATTGTGTTTCCCTTTTCTTTTCAGTCGCATTCTATTGTATAAAGGAAAACATTGATGCTTAAGCAAGGCAAAGTTCATATGATGTATACACTGAATCAATATGAGAATCTATTTCAAGTCAAAAACAATAAAGGAAGAAATCTTACATAGGCTAGATGTGCCGGCTCGCTCATGCTGCCAGTCTTGCTGTTCGTATGGGTCTCTTTGAAATACTCAATGGGACTTGGGTCCTGATTATTATACTTGCTTTTTTCTACAAGATATATGAAAATCTAACATTACTACTCCATATATAATGACAAGATGCGATAGACATAGGACTAGAAGTAAGGTATTTGGAATTCTTACAATTTTACTGAAAGTGGAAACATAAGACCTAGATCCAGTCTTTTGGTGATGCTCGACAACTTCTCAGTTTTGCGTTTTCTTTTTTGGCATGGTACAACCTTTAGGTACCTGGGTCAAACAAGTCAAGCAAAAGAAGGCAGTGAATCAACAGTGACCTATGCAATGTCAACACTAGTTCAAAAAGGCAGGCAGTGAACATAGATAGCATTGTCTAAAAGAGTGTAGGAACAACATGAATCAATCTTTAGTCAACTATTTGTGATACTTATAGTGCAAAGTGACATACACATGATACAAGCAAGAATAATTAAAGCTAGTGAATCCACACTGATGTACACATTATTTAAGATGTAAGTCCACACGATATATTACCATTTCTTTGGACATAGACTATGTTGCACGGATACTTGGATACGTATTGGATACACGATACGGGGATACGCCCAATACGTCAATTTTCTAAAAACTAGGATACAGGGATACGTTTGTATATACATATTAATTATTAAATATATGAAAAAATAACGAGTTTTTTTGTAGGAAATGCACTGTTTTATTTAAAAAATTGAAGTCTTCACAATTGCTTAACAAATACTGCATGGATCTCTTGTTGCCTCCTTTCCCTTTCCCAGTATTTTCCAACATCTGGACGTACCTCCACAAAGGCTTCTTCTCATTATCATCTTCCAAAATCACACGAGCAACAACCAATACATGGACTGCAGCCATGCTACCTCCACTACATGCGTCACTTCTAACTGAAGAAGACCTAATAGACATGGCCGATCTGCACGGTTAAAGGAGGAGATTAGGAAAACAGATTAGTCAAACTGATCTAATCTTAAAATCTGAACCTAAAACACCTACGCACAGAATTCAGAGAAGGAGATGGAGAAGAGAGATCAGAGAAAGAGAGGGAGATGAGAACATACCTCCTGCAAGGGAGACACGAATGTCTTCTGCCGGCGACGAGCCGGCGACCGATCAGCGTTGATTGGATGGAGAGTTGGAGAAGAACATGTGGGAGAGGAGAGGACTGGAGCTGAGATTTATGGAGAGTTGGAGACCTGTGGGCTGTGGCTGCTCGCCTGCTCCAAAGAGTCGAGGGGACGAGGTGGCCAGTTTTCAATCGAGGGGACGAGGATGACGTGCGGCGGCGCTAGGAGGGGATCGAGGAGTTTTCAGTTTTACACGTCGAACAAATGGGTTGCCGTATCCAAAACGTATCCCAGAGGTATCCCAGACATATCAAACACTATTTTCTTTTTTAAAATCTATAAATCACAGGATACTTACGGGATACGTATCGGGCAGTATCGGGGCAGTATCCGAGTATCGGGGTAGTATCCGGCAGGATACGCGCACTTTTTGAAGTATCCGTGTAATGTAGGACATAGAAAGGGTGGCTTCCTCTTCATCTCTCAAAGCCCCTTCCTGGAGCTTACATGAATATAACGAAGTAGATAAGTTAGGATGCAAGCACAGGATGTACTAATATTGTATATAAATGATGATCTCACGCATTGGGATCTAACAAGCAAAGCAATCAACAGCCAGCAAGCCAAGAAAAACAAGAACAAAATGTTCAGAACAAAAAACAGGAAAAAATATTATTACCATAGCTACTGGCATAGTTTGGAAACCAGAATGTTTACTACTCTTTTAGAATTAAGGCACGATGGATGGTGCTGTATGTTTGCAAAGTAGGAGCAGCTTGATTTTACCCAGCTTAGTATGTAAGAATATAGTAGAATACTGAAGCTTACAATGTATCTGCTTTTATCAAAGTTCCAGGCATACTGAAAATGCTTGTGGGCTTCAGACGCTTAACATCATGGGTAGCTAAATTAGGAGAGGAATGGCAGAGATTAGGTTTAGTTCTCTTTTAACTAGTACTGGAGAGAAAAGTACACTGATACAGAGCTAAAATCTCCTTAACGAGTCAAAATCAAGTGCTGTCTCAGTTATTATTCAGTTTGGACAGCACTAGTTAAGGACTATTTATGGGGCATCAGAACCACAAAAATAGAATTCAGTTTCGCATTTTAGCATAGATAAAGTGGCTGCATCAAGAAGCTAGTTTATTCGGACATGTAGATACAGGGATACAAGGATGCACTGCTTCCTGCTTGTAATTAGTTCTCCTTTTATATGTTGCATACTTTAGTTCATGCGTTTATGTTCGTCTGATTATGACACCATACAGCGATCGAGAGCATCTAGTTTTATAATTACAGCCGAGTACAACCATCAGATGGTTAACATATAATTTTCTTCTGAATGCAAGAGTAGCCATACAAGCACATGGCCGCAAAAGAAATCTCCCAGCTAAGGCCACACGTCTCATACCTAACTGAACTTTTCAGTAACAGTAACTATATTGCAGTAGCATATATTCAGGTTCAGCCCTTTTTACAATAGTGGGCCATAACAAATGCAAAACCATGTTCTCACTAGTGTAGTTTTGCACACAGATCGATCAATAGGATATAAGTAAAGTTATCTAGCAGGAGGTTCAGGATTTTTTACCATCGCAGGCTATGGCAAATAACTAATTGCAGAGAAGGGCGGGATGAGTACTAGTAGTACTACGCATGAACCCTAACCATTGAACACCAAGGGGTGGCGGGATGAGGAAATCACCGAGAGACGTCGCCAGGCGCTGGGGAAAAGACATCAGGGTGCTCGCTGGGCGGGTTGATGCGGTGGATCCAAGCTCGGCGGCGGGGAGGCCTCCTTCAAGATGGCGTCCCTGGTCGCTGCAATTGGGGGGAGAAGAGGGCCGGATCCTCTCAGGGCAGGATGTTTGTGTGGATCCGAGCTCGGCCTGTAGGGCGACCTCCCCCGATCTGCCGCCGCCAGTCGTTCCAATCGGTGCAGTAATCTTGGGGAGAAGAGAGCCGGTTGAATCGGGCATAAGAGATATGCGGCGGGGGCGGTGGCTCTTCGCGGGTGAAATAGAATGAGGAATTTTGGCTGGGTCTTTGACGAGTGGGGACACAGGGTGGATGAGGGGAAAAATAGAGAAATGGGGCGAAAAGAGTATTTGGATGGAGGGAAAAGAGTTCTTTTTGCGGAGAAATGATTTATTTTCAGGATTTAATTTCTACTTTGATATCATGTAATTCATTTAATTTGAAATAAATAGCAAATGATTATTAGAAAAAATAAATCTTATATAAACATTATGATGTGGTATTTTCCATGTAGTTTTTTATAATTGTAATGTATGCCGAAACTTGTACACAATGGCCTTAAATATGTTTTTCTCGCCCACACGGGTTCCTGCGGTATTGATCCCGACCACGATGGAACCAATGGTTTGATTTCAATCGGGATCAGACGACAAAGAGATGGTTTGTATCTGTTATGGAGATGGATGGTTCGCCATATAGATAAATCATTTAATTTTTTAGATAGAACGAAACAACATCACCTCACGAGCACCCTATTCAAGTTTTTTTGCCCAACAACTACCTGTTTATAGATAAGAATAAAAAAAGATTTTCCATCTAATCTCGTCTTTCCATTTTAACTTTTGAGATAGAGCAAAACAACATTAGCTCACCAACGCCCAACTGAAGTTTTCAACACAGCCCCTACCTATTTATTCTAGAAATAATAACAAGATAATTGTGTTAATTTTTTTTCCATTGCACGTTCAATTTCCATTTTTATTTTGAGATAAACAACATCAGATCACAAATGTCCAATTAAACTTTTCGCCAATGCACTACCTATTTATAGTAGAAAAAACAAAATAACCATCTTACGAAAATGAGAGAACAAACCAAGGTTTTCTGTTTATAAAAAACAATAAATATAAGTATTTCCATGGCCACTACCTACTTATATTAGATAGAGCAAAATAATTACAACCCTTAATAGCATTTGGAAAAATTATGGCGAATACCACTACCCAAACTGATGCATGGGTCCTACCTCTCAATAACCCATGAACTATCTATGGCGGGTCACACTACTAGACGTTACATGACAAAAATATTGTTCATCACACATTAATAGGTTCGGTTACACTGGCAAGTCCGTCATGAAAATACCAAACTGTCACAGAAATTGGCAGTCAGGTGTGCTCAGAGGCCGAGGCAATTAAGTGACGTTTATCGTCACCGATTTGCAGTAATCGGTGACATTCTCCACCATCGTCATGATGTTTTTCGTCATAGTATGTCAATTTTGTTGTAGTGCGTGCGTGTCCGTCCCACCCTCCGCCGTACGATTCGGTCGCCGGAGTAGCTCTGACGAGCTCCCTCGGCTGCCCCTGTTTTCCTCTGTTCGCGCATGCCATGGTAAAGCCAAGAGGAGATGAGGCCCTCTTCTGACAGTCGCCGACGCGTAGCCGAGTGGCTCAAGCCACTCGCTTGCTGCCTAGCGACCCTAGTTCGATCCCCCGCACGCGCACTAACCCCCCTTTTTTTTGTGTAACTTGAGTCGCTGACAGGCCGGCCCCACAGGTCATTCTCTCACACCAGCACACCCAGCCACGTGGCCCACGGCCCCACCAGTCAGTCTAACAGCCTGGGTACGCCTAGCGTTTTTCTCCGTTTTCTGTTTTATTCCAGATTCGGAGTATGCCAGATTTGGCATATGCCGAGGTTTCCATTTGAGGCAGTTTATGTTTTGCACGATTGTGGGGAATTTTCTAATGCAACCCAGACATATTATATATGTTTTTGGGGTATAAAAATCCCACCAATCCATTGGTGGCACTATTTTCTGCATTTGAGCAAGTTTGCACACATGTCATTTTACATCATGTTGCTATTTTGTCTTTTATGTGTATATTTATGCAAATATGCTATGTGGTATTTTGGCACATGTGTAGCTTCCTTTTCATATCTACTCCATGCTATATTTATTTCATGCCATGATATGCCCTGTAGTGAGTTGATCAAGCTTGTAAACATGCTTTGATGAATCTGTTTCTACCATGCAATGACATTCTACCAAGTCTGAAATCTGTTCATATCACTTGCCATGTTTGCATTGGTGCTATCATTTTTTCTGTGGATCTTTGGAACAAGTTCAGTAAGGGAGTTTTGTTCATTGCATTTAGTACTAGCAAGACATGCTCAAGTCAACCATGATAGGTTCCTGTAACATGTAGTTTACTGTCTCTAAACATTGCAACCTGATGTTGTTTCTGTCATGTCCAGTATTTTCACCAAGCCTGTTAAACTGTTGTCATTTGCATTTTTGCCATGCTGGTTTAGACCTGTTCTAGTGAGTTCTAGCAGTAGCTCAGTGTTCATGATTTGTAGAGCTTCCCATGTACTTCCCTGCCATGTCATTTGTTTTCATGTTGGAGTGCTATAGCATATTTTTATGTTGCTACTAAAGTGCCATGTTGCTGTTAATCTCAGTTTTGCTCGTCTTTTGCAAACCGTTCATCCATTCCTCATGATCTTTATATCGTTTACAACCGAAATCTCCCAATCTATCCAGTGGCATACTTGGTTTGCCAAGTTAGTGCCACATTCAACTTTCCCCTTCTGGAGTACCCATATGCATTGCACATCATCTCTTGCATCTCATGCCATGTTTTGCATCATGTTGCTTGCGCATTGCACCGTGATGATTGTTGTTCCGTTGCTCGTGATCTTGCTTTGGGTAGAGCTGGGAGACGAGTTCGTGTATGAGGACCCTGTCGAGTATGTTTCTGAGGAGGAAGGGTTCGATACCTTTGAAAACATTGCAGGCAAAATGATCATTACCCCCGATATCACTTCTATTTTTGCTTGCTAGTTGTTCATTCTATCGCTATGTCGCGCTACCTACCACTTGTTTACCAAGCCTCCTATATTGCCATGTCAAGCCTCTAACCCACCTTCCTAGCAAACCGTTGTTTGGCTATGTTATCGCTTTTGCTCAGCCCCTCTTATAGCTTTGCTAGTTGCAGGTGCAGTGCAGGTTGTTCCTAGTTGGAACATGGATGTGTTGGCATATCACAATATCTCTTATTTAATTAATGCATCTATATACTTGGTAAAGGGTGGAAGGCTTGGACTTTTTCTCGGTGTTTTGTTCCACTCTTTCCGCCTTAGTTTCCGTCATACCGGTTATATGGTCCTTGAATTTTGCGTCCCTAACAAAGTGTGGGTTTATGGGCCCCTCTTGATAGTTAGCTTTGAATAAAACTCTTCCAGCAAGGCCCAACATTGGTTTTACCATTTGCCTAACAACAACTAAAATTTGCATAGGGAGTAATTAACTCGAGGATACTTAATAAACCCCCCGGGCCAGTGCTCCTCATGAGTGTTGGTCCAAACTAGAGCAGCTTGCGGCGCCGCCCCTTGGCAACTTGGAGTTCCTTGGCCGCTGTAACCATAGCCCATCCGGCATGGCCTGGGACGAGATACACGCGGCTTCTATCAGGATGTCAGCACATCGGGATGTCTTGCTGGACTTGTTTTACCATTGTCAAAATGTCTTGTGCACCGGGATTCTGAGTCTGATCGGTGGGTCCCGCGATGGAGGATTGTCTCTGCGGATCGTGAGCTTGTCATGGGCTAAGTCGGGAAAACCCTTTAGGGTTTAATCTTTCGAAAGTCGTGCCCGCGGTTATGTGGCAGACAGAAGTTTTTAATATGCGGTTGTAGTGAACTTGAAACCAGACTCAATTAAAATACACCAACCGCGTGTGTAACCGTGATGGTCTCTTTTCGACGGGGTTCGGGAAGACAAAACGGCGGGGTTATGTTTGAACGTAAGTAGTTCAGGATCACTTCTTGATCATGACTAGTTTGCGACCGTTGTGTAGTTTCTCATCTTATCCTTGTATTCGTAAGCTAGCCACCATACAATGCTTAGTGCTTGCTGCAACTCCACAATATTCCCATACTTCTCCTATGAGCTTAAATAGTCTTGCTATCGCGAGTTTTGAGATTGCTGAGTCCCCGTGGCTCACTGTATACTACAAACACAGTTGCAGGTGCCGATGCTACTGATGCAGGTGATGCCGCCGAGCTCAAGTGGGAGTTCAATGAGGATCTTGGCCATTACTATGTTTCCTTTCCGGATGATCAGTAGTGGTGCCCAGTAGGGTCGATCGGGACTTAGCATGGGTGGTTGTCTTTTATTCGTTTGATTTTGTCCGTAGCCGGACTTTGTGTTCATCTTGAATGATGGCATAACTTGATGTTATTGTGTGACATTGTGGCGATTGTATGCCAAAGCTCGTATTCTATCTATTTAGTACATGAGATGAGCAAAGATACAACCACTCTTGCGACCATACCAATATGCGCTTATGCCCCACATCGTGCCTCGACACGTATGGAGTATAGTCGCATATTGGTCGTTACATGCCATGTCACATATACTCACACATGGTGGCTTCGGCCACCGCTCTTGTTGTTGGAACATTTTATGTGCAGTGTTTTTTTTGTTGTTGTTGGCATAGGATACTCACTGCTTAGCATTATGTCTTTACATGTTACTTCATACTAAAATCATCATCTCACTAATATTATCATTTGCACCAATAATATCACCTTGTCCTTCTCAAAATTTCTTGAGAACTTCCGGACGTCCGGTAAACTCCAGACTTCCATAAAATTCGTTCTGTTGTCCTCATACCGGACGTCCGTTAATTTCAACTCTGTTTCATCTCGTCGAACGTCCGGTTCTTTCGGTCCCTGCTCCCTGACTTACCTGGCAGTTCTACCTGGCAGTTCCTCTCAGCCACCGGACGTCCGTGAAGCACCGGTCGCCCGGTCATTTCCTGGCCCGCCTATATAAGGCGGGGTGTGTTTTGAGCAGTTACCTAAACCTAAATCGCCCGATCCTCTTTCTCTTCTCCGCTCTTCTCCGCCGCCGCTCCCCCTCCTCACTACAGTCGCGTGCCGGCTGTGCTCCTCGTCGTCTCAGCGCTGCCTGGGTCACCCCGATCGCCGTCGCGCCTCTAGCGCTGCCCCGTGGACCTCCTCCCCGTCTCGTTCGTCCCTCCGAGGTAGCACCTCTTCTCCTCCTCCTCTCATCCATCGAACTCTTCTTCGATCTATGGAGGTGGATAGTTGATTTGGGTCTCCCTCCTCCTCTAGGTCGGGATGCCAAGGACCAAGCACTCTACACGCAAGCAGGTCATTGGCGGGCCATCTCGTCCGTCCCGCCGTGGTGGTTTCGATGATTCTCAAGAGCGGGATCGTCCTCAGAAGCATGCCGCCAAGCCTCGCAGCCCTAATAGCGACTCCTCAATGGAGGAATCCGACTATGAGGATGAGCTAGAAGATATGGAGCAGGCCGAGTATGTTGTGGTTCGCACCACTACACCCAAGCCAGGAACTTTTCGGCCCACCTTCAAGCCCCCTCCTCCTCTGGTGCAACCTCAAGGTGATGCCCGTCGCATCTCTCTTGAACCTCCCCTACCTCTTGGCTGCAACATTAAGGTTCAACGAGGTTCCCATTGCTTCCTATCTTACGCTTCCTCGTGATGTTGACCAATTTTCTGTTGCTAGCAACTCTCAAGACGACCGTTTTCACACTAATGTCCAGGCAGACATTTTTACCACTGTCATCATTCCTAACGGTCTGTCTCTGCATGTGTGCATTGACTTAGAGCACATTCGTGCTCATCCGGTGTAATATCCGGGGGCTATTGAGCTCATCGAGTCGTCCAATCTTGCTGCTCCATTTGCATTTTAGCATGATTTTAACCAAGCTGTCATTCATCAATTCTATGCCACATGTTTCTTTGGTCCAAATAACACTGTCATTTGGATGACCTCCAACACCGTGCTCACGGCCTCTTATTCTCAATTTGTTGTTGCCCTTGGTTTCCCTGACACTGGCTTCAAAATCCATAGGGATGACCTCAACCATAGGCCCAAGGGCATTGAGGTTTGTGCGGATTTCTCAAACCCATAGACGAAATGACTAATGAGGAGAAACAGAAGGGTCTAAACCAAGTCTCCATTTGGCGCTCTCCTTTCTACATTATCTTTCAGTGTGTCATTCGCACCATTTATCCCAAAATGGGTGACAAGGGGTCTTGCAATAGCTAATGCATCGATCTCATGCATCACTTCTATGCGTCTCCCAAAGGGAAGATCAATGTCCCTCATTTTCTATGGCATGAGATCTGTCTCGCTTGTCTTCAGCACAAGCGGGACTTTCCTCATGCCCCATTTGTTCAGGCATTCATTGAGAGTGTGGCCCCATTTCCCATTGTCCGCACTCACTTGCATGAGCGGTGGGTCATTCCCGGACATATGGCAGATGATTGGGTCCCCAAGGACTCTTCCACTAATGCTCGTCAAACTGCTGCTAGCGTACCTCCTACTGCTCGTTCTACTCCTTCCAGATCTGTACCCTTTGGGTGCATTGCTCGCTTTCTTGGGAAGGCTCACTCTGCCATGATGAAGGTTTTTACCTTTCACCGCTCCCAAAATCACGATGTTGTCACTCGCATGGTCACTTCCAAGAATACTCTGAAGGCTCGTCTGAGAGACTCCAGAGTTTTCGATATGAGTGATGATGAACGTCTTCCTAACGAACCACCTTCTGACTTTGGCTTTCTTTCGGGTCCTGAGTGGGCTGATTTCCTTGACGAGGCTAGTGGCAGTGGTGCTCATGATGATGATGATGATGATGATGATGATGATGATGATGCTATTTGATGATGTTATACCCCTTTTGGGTACTTGATGCCAAGGGGGAGTAGGCACTTATCTATTATGTAATGCTGATATTAGCTTGTATCGAGCAAACAAATGTTATGTTTATTATTGTTTTATGTACTATGCTATGTGTAATGCACCTATCTATGGAACTTGTAATGGTATTTTGTTATCTTGTCTACTCTATGAGATTTGGTTGTGTTGGCATCATATTGAGGGGGAGCTCTCTTCATGCTTATTTGATTTATACACATGTTTAGAGGGAGCTCCACAGCAAATCCTTTCGATATTTCAAAGATTATTGTTACATATTGAGAAGTGCATGTATGTTGTCATCAACTACCAAAAAGGGGAGATTGAAAGTGCAATCATGCCCTTAATCTTACTTTGATGTTGATGACAACATGCATATAGGGTACTAATCATTTTTATCAAGTATATCTCAGGATTAAGTCTCAAGGGCCGTGTGTGTGTGGATCATGACTACGGACAAATATATCACTCAAGAGCGAAGATACAAGACAAATAGCGTTGGCTCTTTTTCGGTTTATTCTTGAGTATAGGGATCCCATACTATTTAGAGGGGATCATTTGATTTCGTGAAAGACTTGCTCAAAACCCACAAATAATCCTATCCCAACATCTTTGGTTCATCCCTAGCTCTTCCTCTAACTTCTGCACAAAGTTCTTTATGCTCATGAGCTAGTGTGCTCTGTTTTCACCGGACGACCGGTATTCTACGACATCCGACCCCTCACAGCCGACCGGGCATCTGGCTCTCTCCGAATGTCCGGTGCATCCCCATAGAAAGGAAACAGAAGGAAAATAGCGGAAATCCAGTCCACTCCGGATGTCCAGTCGTCGGACGCCCGTTTCTCTCCGGAAATCCGGTACAGCCTCAACAGATCTCTAATTAACGGATTTCCGATCCTCGCTGGACGTCCGGTCACCGGACGACCGGCTCCTTCCGGACGTCTAGTGGCTTTGTGTCTCATGATGCTTTTCTTTTGGCCTGGTTGGATTGTCAGTGATCGGACGACCGGCGGCCTGGCCGGACATCCGGTCTAATCTATGCCACCGGACATCCGGTACTCACCGGACGTCCGGCAGCTCCGGCGCACTCAGTGGCTCAATGGTCAGTTGTTTACACTACCACTATATATAGCCTCCTCCCTCCCACGGGATAAGGTTGACCATTCACTTTGAGCTTTCTAAGAACACATCTCATTCTCTCCCTTGACCCCCTAAACCAGATCCTAGACCCCCAAGGGATTTGGGAACATTTGAGAGAAGTTCTCCAATCAAGTGATAGATCCACTCCTTCCCCTTCTTCTCACCGAAGGAATTCGTGATTTGAGCATGTTCTTGAGCATTTCCCATCGTTCTTCTTACTCTTGGAGGTTGGAGACTCCTAGGCGGTAGGAGTCTTTCGGAGAGGAATCGACCATTGTGATTACCCCCGAAAAAGATTGTGAGGGTTTGGAGACCACCCCGAGGTCTACCACTAGTGGTTGAGAAATGCCTTCGTGGTGTTGTTTCAAAGGGAGAATAGGGAGAGACTTCATGGCGTTGGTGTGCCTTCGTGGTAACATCCACCTCTCTAACGGTGACATAGCTTCCCTCCAAGGAAGTGAACATCGGCATACATCCTCGTCTCCCGGAGTTGCGGTTATTCCTAACCCTAACTCTCTACTTGTGGTTACTTGTCTCTTAGCACTTACTTATATCATATTGTGCTTGCTTACTCACATATTTGTGTTACTTGTTTATCTTTCTTAGCTCTTAACATCATACTTGCAATTGTTAGGCTCACCTTCATATTCTGCACTATTGCCTAAATTTGCTTTGTAATCATTAAAATTTGTAATTGTACATATTCAACCCCCCTCTAGGTCCATCTCAATCCTTTCAATGTCCACTTTCAAAAATCCCACCACTTGAGAGTGAAAAGAAAAATGAGTTGAGTGACTCCAGCAAATGTGAGGAAGAGTGTCCACTTTCCACAATTCCATATATTGAGAGTGATAAGGAAAGTGAGGTGAGTGAGTCCACAAAATGTGAGGATGAGATTGTTCATCATGATATTAGAGAAATGCAAGATCTCCACCTAGATATACCACACATTCAGGGAGAGAGGATTAATGAGTTGTGTGAGTCCACAAATGTGATTGAGATCATTCCACACCACATTAGAGAGATGAGTGAACCACAACAGATTAGTGAGTTGTGTGGGTCCACCAAACGTGAGCTTGAGCCGTTTCCCCATAATATGAAAGAAATGGGCGATCCACCAAATGAAAAGTGAGAGGAGTATTAAATTACCAACCTCTCACAAAATTCTCTTTCTTTACACTACAAAAAAAAGACACATCCGTGACATTTTGGGCCGAACGAATTTTTTTTCTGTCATACATATGACACTTCTATGACGATAATTGTGACAAAACCCGGTATCATCATAGATGTGGTGGGCTCCTACTTCTATGACAAAAAATCATGACAAAAAATGGGCTTTTCATCCTTGGCGGGCTGGAGACGCAGCTGCATGAAATTCTTTGGGCCGTCCATGACGGAAAAAATCGTGGTAGAAGCGAGGGCGAGGAAAATTTCAGGGAGTTCCCGGTTATGATGGGAGGTCGGGGGCCGAGCGATGCGCGTTTCTCTCATACATGTACGCGCGTGTGTGCGAGGCGTTGGCTCTAACTGAACCCAAGCGAGGCGTTGGGCTCTAACTGAACCCGAGCGATTGCACTGCAGGAACCCGAACGATCGATCAATGGCTGTTAAATGAACCCGATCGAGCGATTCCTTCGCTACTGCTGCTAACTGAAGCCGATCGATGCTGCCTCTAGATGAACAGTGAGCGTTGTGGGGGGGGGGGGTTGGATGAACAGTTCCCGGTGGGGTGGATGAACAGGACCCCGTGGTGTTGCCTCTGGATGAACAAGACCCCGATTGATCGATCAGGTTGGGGTTGGATGAACAGGACCCCGTGGAGGGCTGGATGAACAGGACCACCCCGTGGAGGGCTGGATGAACAGTAGACGGTGGAGGGCTGGTTGAACAGTAGCCCGTGGAGGGGTGGTTGAACAGGAGCCCGTGGAGAGGGCTGGTTGAACAGTAGCCGGTGGAGTAGCACGCGGTGGAGGCTGGATGAACAGGAGCCCGTGGATGAACAATCGCAGGTGGAAGCTGGAGGAGGTCGACGGTGGATGAACAGTAGCTCGTGGAGGCTGGAGGGGGTCAATGGTGGAGATGAACAGTATCCCGTGGAGTCCCGTTTTGCGGTACGCCACACCCCTCCCGATGAACAGGACCCCCATTTCGACCGTAGGAGGTCTGTTTCGTCCATTTTGCAGTACGCCACACACCTCCCGATCAACAGGACCCCCGTTTCGACCGTAGGAGGTCCGTTTCGTCCGCTTTGCGGTACGCCACACCCCTCATGATCAACAGGACCCCCGTTTCGACCGTAGGAGGTCGGTTTCCTCCGTTCTGCGGTACACCAGGCCTCGTTTCCATCGCCTGTTCCATCCAAGCCCTCCCGATGAACACGACCACGCATTTCGTTCCGACCCAGCCGGTTGGCTCCCACGCGTTCCGTTGCCTCCCGATGAACACGACGCATTCCGTTGCCTCCCGATGAACACGACGCATTCTGTTGCCTCCCCATGAACACGACGACGATGTTGTTTCTCCGTTCCGACCCATCCATGTCAACGAGCCCTCGCCGTACGTATGCGCGAGTAGGCATTCGAGACCCCGCTCGTATGTACACATACGTGGCCATATTTTCTTTCTTGCATCCTGGCCGCCTCTACTACGACACGTGCGCGCCTCTACATCCACCAGTATATATGTACGTACACGTTCGCGACCAGAATGACAATGCTACGTACGCTTCGACCAGGTGGGCCCAACTGTCAGGCACTTCCTTGCATGCGAAGATGTAGCTGGTGGGTCCCAGCAGTCAGGGGGGCGAATCGTTTTCTTTTTTTTGCCCGGACGCACTTCCTTGCATGCGAAGGTGTAGCTGGTGGGTCCCAGCAGTCAGGGGGAAACGTTTTTTTCGCGAAATACGGTGGCCCGTCCGGTGGGTCCCCGCTGTCAGGTGGAGGAATAATTATTTTTCACGTAATAAGGAGGCACTTCTTTGCTGCGGCCGTGGACCCAGCTGTCAGTGTCTCCACGCACAGTACTCTACCGATGGAAGTCGTTCATTGACCACATTGACCACGCCGCGCTGAGATCACCACGGCGGTGGACGACAGCGAGGCCTGGGAAGGGGACGACGCGGAGACGGGGAAGACGCGGCAGTGGAAGCCTGCGCGGAGAGGAGTACAAGGGTTCACGGGTTTGGCTGCGGTGTGAGGCTGCCGTCGCCGCAGGGCCTGGCCAGCGGTGGGAATAGTAGGGGGCTGTGAGGCCTCTGCGGTAGCACAGCCGACCACGGGAGGCAGGAGCATGCGACACGACCAGCGCTGCTTTGGGCGGCTGGAGCAAGAAGACCAGAGGTTGAAGAAGCACTACGGCCGTTGGATGGACATCGTATGGTCACTGGAGCTAGAATCGTTCATATTGACTAAGTTGACAAAGCCCTTCATCCCCGTCAACTTAGTAGGCCCACAAGTCAGCCTCCCACCAAGGTGGGTCCCAGCTAGCCAGGGGAGTATTCATTTTTTTATGTGTAATAAGGAGGCACTTCCGGTGGGTCCAAGCTGACAGCGGGGGGAACGTTTTTTTTGCGAAATACGGTGGCCCATCCGGTGGGTCCCAGCAGTCAGGGGGAAATGATTTTTTTCACAAAATACTAGTGGCCCGTCCGGTGGGTCCCCATTGTCAGGTGGAGGAATAATTATTTTCCGTGTAATAAGGAGGCACTTCCTTGCGGCTGCCATGGACCCAGCTGTCTGCCTCTCCATGTATAGTACTCTTCAATGGAAGTCGGTTGTTGACCACATTGACCACGCTGCGCCGAGAGCACCACGGCGGTGGACGATGGCGGGGCCTAGGAAGGGGACGACGCGGATCCGGGGAAGACGCGACAGTGGATGCCCACGCGGAGAGGAGTACGAGCGTTCACCGGTTCGGCTGTGGTGTGAGGCTGCCATCGCCGCAGAATAACAGGGGGTGTGGGTGAGTAGAGGGATGCCCTGGCCAGCGGTGGGAGTAGTAGGGGGCCACGGGAGGCGGGAGTAGGCGGTCGCGCCGACACTGCTTTGGCAGCTGGAGCAAGAAGATCAGAGATTGAAGAAACACGACGGCCGTTGGATTGACATGCAACGGTTACGTCTGCTAGAGTCGTTTGTTGACATATATAATAACTAAAAAAATCTTGCATACGCGTCAAGTAAACAGGCCCACAAGTCAGACCACTCGCTCTTTTTTTAATAATTTATATATAGCTCATGGCAACTTCTTATGCAATTTATTGCAGTCGTTTTTTTGGTTGGCCAGGGCCAATTTCGCATATTTCTGTGGGTTCCAAACTATTTTTAATACCGAAATGTCGAGCCAGATTTAAAGTACTTTGAAGATATATTTAAATTAGGTTAATGCCCAGTGAAATAGGAATCTGAAAATGTGAAAAAATTCAGAAATTATGAAGTAATTGCCAATTTGTCATCTGTTTTTATATTTACAACCCATTTCATATTACTTTCAAGATTTGCAGGCGTCTTGAAAGAGTTGCAGCCCATCAGGGCGTAGAAAAATAAGTAGGTCTGGATTGGGTATTCTTCAGAAAAAATAAACTGGGCTCATTTTCACAAAGAAAAAATAGCTGGGCTGGTCACATGGTGAACATAAAATATAAGCCTGGGCTAGACGGGCCACAGCCCAGTTCAAACCCTGCTCTGTCTCAACAATACCAAACAAAAAAAATACTGCTCGAGTAGCTACGTCCTAGGTGTCAGCCGATCTTGTGTTGTTCTCTTGTCTATTGACTATATACGCTCACAATGTCGTGGGTCCTAGATGTCAGGAAAACACTAGGAGGAAGCATTTTATTTCTCCATACGCTGATGTGGTGGGCCCCTACTGTCATCCTATCCACGTACTTCTGCCGATTCCTGTTGTTTGTTGACCATGTTGACAAAGCGAGAGGGCGGCGCCGCGGCGAGCGCACCAAAGCGCGTGAAGGACGTCGGCGTTAACGATTTAGGAGACGGTGGTGCAGCGATGCGTGTGCTGAGGCGCAGCTAGCCATGGGAGGCGGAAGCAGGCGGCCCCGCCGGCGGTGGTTTGGTTTTGGCGGCTGGAGGAAGACAGGACTGAAGAAACACGACAGACTGTAAAAGCAGCAGGAGTACTTAACAACCTTAACTAAAACCAGCAGGGGCACTTAACAACCAAAGCTGAAAGTAGTATGAGTACTTATACAGGTTCAATCGTACAAAGCATGCCTCGAACAGTGCTACTTTGCCTACAGTTAACCAATGGTGAGTCCGCCAAGCCCCAGGACAAGGCCTAGGCGCCACCCCGCGCATCCACAACCTTCTGACAGCGGCTTCATCTTGCAACATGGTCAATAAATAGGATATTCGCTTTAGAGGCATGGAAAAGCATGAACATAATCTTCTGTCCTATTCTCCAAGATGGACGGGCCTTCATTATTTGAGACCACCCATGAATAAGTATCTTTTCACCTCCAAGGGGAATTGAGTAGGTCGACATAAACATCATGTTGTGACCAAGCGCAAGTCTGACCCGACCATGGTCAGGCATCTGTATAGGAACAATAGAACTCGGCAGTTCCTATTTCAAGAAGATCACAACTGTAAAACTGTGTATAAGCAATAGTTTATGAACAACATATATAACAGAAAACAGCTCGTACCATAAGTTTCTCTACACAGTTGGACCTGTTCAACGAGTGCAGCAATGGCACACATATCCCACGTGGCCTTCCACCATTGAAACGCCCCACAAGGACCTCAAGACGATCAATAAAGTGTAGGAACTTGTGGATGTCGATCCAGTCAACTTCAGTGCCATTAGTAACAGCCGAGTTATTATAGAGTGACAAACGAGCAGACTGCTTAACTCTGAAAAAACCTACACGTGCCACCAATTATAAGAAAATATTAGTTAGAAGTAGCATATTCGTGAGAGATTCATTGCTACTTCTAAAGTTAAATTGTGATTAGTTAGACATAATAGGTGGATTAAGAAGTAATCGAGGCAACAAGCAAGAACCAGATACAAAACTAACATGGATGAACAATTGGAACGACGTCGGGTGGAAGATCGCAGTGAAAATGAGACCAGGTTCTGCTATTTCCATCAACATTCGTGCGCCAACTTTCAGTCCGTAACACTTGAGAAAGTTTATCCAAGTTCGGCCATAAAAAGCAGCGATCTTCTTGGTTCATGAACCCAACTCGGAAATTATATCCATGGCTTGTCTTCATTGTGACCATTAAACTAGTGTATTCAGTTATGGCAAGGCCGAGCATCTTGAGTACATGTGGTCTGGCAGAGCAAATAATACACTGCAGGAAAAATAATATGAGAACACAGCATGTTCAAAAAAAAACCCACCCTCCCGGATAGAAAAGAGGATTCTAGGAACATACTGTGCGCGTTTCAAAATGTTGTGTTAGGATGACAAGGAACAAGTGTGGCGTCTCGCCGAGGGTGCAGAAACCTGTAGGGTACTCACACTTTGGGCACTGCAAATGAAATACACTAGATTTAGTAGGAAGAAAAATGCATCAACGGCGGCGGCTGCATCCTAGGATTACCTGTGACCAAGGGACTTGGATTTATCAGGGATGGATGAAGAATTCTTACCTGGTTCTCCATGAGAAAACCCTATGCAATCGCCGAGAGGGGGTTTTCTCTGAACAAGCAGACGAGGGAGAAGGAGATTCAACCCAGTGAAATATTGCCGCTTCGTCCGTCCAGCTTACTGCTTAAGCTGGAAAGGGGGGTTGTGATTCGATGGCTCATTGCATTACTGCGGTGCTACGACCAGGGTGTGTCTACCGTGAAGTTGTGCACTCTAATTTGTGCATATGGCACGTGGACCCCATTGCCGGTTGCCCCACATATCAGCAAAAGGAAGTAGAAAGACAGGAGTAACTAGTTACACATAAATATTTTTTTGACAGGGAGATACTCCCTCTGTAAAGAAATATACAAATATTTTATATCACATGCTCACCTTGCCGAGAAATATACTCCCTCTGCAACGCACGGGCATTATGGGGGTTCAGCTTTTTTTATGGGGGTTCAACTGAGAATATAATACTCAGATTTTTTTTGAGAAAAGAATATAATACTCAGATAGGCTCACGGTTCTGGACTTTGGGCCGCAGGCCGACCCTGCATGTTTGGGGGCCCATGTGTTCTACCTCAGTGCTTTTCATATTGCAAGCGATCGGTACGGTACTGGTTTTAGATGCTGTCGCAAGGCGAATACACAAAATTGAATAAAGCACGGCAGCTATTGGAATGAAATCGAATGACAGTTCCTAACCAACAATCAGAGTTGCAATTCTATCAACGATATACCATGTGATAAATAATACTGTCGTACTACTTATACACACAAGACACTTGTTTCACCATGCCAGGTTTATTACATCAAAATCTCTCGGAGGATAGATCAGTTCGGCAGTTGCATGCTGCTACTGAAGAATTTCAAAGTTGATTTGGACCAGCTCTCCTTGCCGAGAAAGTTCGATTTTGACATCATCCCCTACTGCAAGATATGATTTAGATGTGAACCTTGACCATCCTTTAGCATCAATCATCATGCGACCATCCTTTGTACTTAGGGTATATTGAGCAGGTTCATTCACACCAAGGCTGCGTATGGTAAGAGAAACTTGGCCGCGGTCGCCTGGATTGTTGAACGACTCCCTCATTGCTCTAGAAATTCTCTGTTTGCAAACAAGAAGACATACCCAAACAGTTAGATCAACACAGTGAATCATGTGAAAGAACATGGAAAGAAAAAAGAAAGAAGCACTTGGGCGGCCAATGCTTACCAAGAAGGTGGACATGTCGATTTTTGTAAGGACTTTGGTATATGAAGTGCGAACTGCATCTCACTCTGTTGTCGGTGCAACTGCACGGGCCAAAGCAGATGCAAGTGCAAGTGTTGGTGCAGGTGCCGAAGCCGCTGCTGCTGTTGGAGATGGTGCTCCTTGTAGAGCTGGTGCCGGTGTCGGAGCAGGTGCCGGTGTCGATGCCCGATCCTCCGGTAGATCAGACTGATCCGCTGACGCGGTCGGTGCCCAATCCTCAGCTGGATCAGACTGAGCTGCTGCCGCTGTCAGTGCTAGAGCAACTGTCGGTGCTTGATCTGTGCGAGACAGCGGCGATCGTGTCTGGTCTGCTATGATCAGCTTTCTAACTTGACTAGGATCCGTGACTGTGATCCAGTCTTTTTCTTCATTTCTTTTAAATGCGAGAAGGACTAATTGTGGCGTTTTTGTTAAACCAAGCTGCAGTTTATCATAGGGATTCAGCTTGTACTCAGACAACAGACTGATCCAATTTTTTCCAGTAATATAAGTGATGAACAGTGCCTTCGTTACTGACACGACATAAGAAGTGAAACATGCAAAAATAGCCATCGTAGAGCAAACAAACGGTTTATTCTATGATGAATGTGACATGGCAAAACCTGCATCGTAAAATTGCAGGAAAAGAAAGAAAACATGACATTAAATCAATAAGATTTAGACAGTAAATCAATAAGATTTACTTGATGTGACACGAGTGAATCCTTACCAGGAAATCGCTTTGTTGAAGTACTAAACAGAAGATTGATCGTCCAACTACGCGTGGCATGTAGGGGCCCCGCCTACTCCCACAAGCAGGACAGTCCAAAGGTCGTGACAAATCGTATGGACCGAGCATCCATGGGACTGGAAATCCTGGTGGGTGCGATAAACCCTGCAATGCATACAGATATTGGAGTGTAACCATAATTGATAGACCGTCCTCACAAAAAATATGATATGGATACTTCAAAATATACAGACTGAATTGAGTGGACAGACATTAACATAGACCGTTCTCAGGACTAACCACACACCAAAAGCGGCAGTACTAATAAACAATACAGGGTTCACAAACACAAATCAAGTACTGAACAATAGTACTTACTACAAACAAGCAAAGTTGCACTAACTAAACTCTGCAGACTATTTGTTGCCACGACCTACGGGATGAACCCCGCATAACTGACTAGGCCATGGACTTCGTGTGAGATGTCTACATGCACCATCACCATCTTGTCAACCTTGGAGAACCTAACAGAGTGGTCTTTCCACTCATAAACATGATGATGAAGATAGGCCACATCAGATTTGTTGGGAAGCTTTACAAGAACCACACCCTTCGCAATCGAAGGCACAACCAGGAAATTGTTGTGGTCAAGTACAGCCTCGAGAACATGCCTGACAACAATGCTACAGGAAAACACTAGTTCAGGACATGTGGCGACAAGGACACAGCAGCTGGATAGTTCAGCAGTAGAACTCATCATCAGGTCTTCCAGTTCACATGGCATGACTTTGAGAACTTCATCTCCACCGCGGACCTGGTTCTAATTCAAACAGAAACCATATTTTATTACTACCTCCGTTCAGAAATATAAGATGATTTTCGATATTATACTCCATATATGACTACATATACACATAGAAATGAGTGAACAAAGACACTAGAACATGTCTTCAAAGGCATGAGAGCAGAGGGATTACATGCAAAATCCATAACACAAGTTACTGAGGCAAATATACCCTCTTAAAAGGTAGCATTGATGTTCATAAAGTACTCCCTCCGTCCCAAAATTCTTGTCTTAGATTTGTCTAGATACGGATGTATCAAGTCACATTTTAGTCTTAGATACATCCGTATCTAGACAAATGTAAGACAAGAAATTTGGGACAGAGGGAGTAGTTGAAAGTAATCTATAAGAAATCAGTGTCAACCTCTCACATGTTTTGGTCAAAAGAGGAATTTAGAACCGTCATTTGGCACACAAAAATCACATGCAAGATCACCCAGAAAGTTGTACTACTAGTAGTAGTACTGCGTGTTAGATGAAAAAACACGATCAAGATGGAGAAAAAGATCGTCAAGAAGAGATATTACCTGGACTTGCTTAATACGGGATCCCGGAGAGGGTGGCTTGGACAGGGCGATGGCTTTGAGCTTGTCTGCGGTAGTCTCGGCGGGGTGCTTGCATTTCTTCGTACCATGAGCCTCGACGGTTTTGGCCGGAGCCATAGACATCACTTCGGCCGGTGCTCCAGCGTCCATCAAGAAACCGTCAAATAGAAATAAAAGAAAAGAAACCATAATCACAAACCCAAAAGAAGAAAAGAGAGGGAGTTATAGGATCAGTCTCGGGGTTGCAAGACCGGGCCTTGGCCAGAATCAACACCATTGATGCGCTCACCTTTCCTTCTTTGGGAGAGAAGAACAATGGCAGAAGCAGGTCGGGGTTTTCTTGAAGAAATGAGGAACAAGATGAGGCAGAAGGGAGGGTTGGGTAGAGAGGAAGCTGAGAGAGAAGAGTGAAATGATGGTTGCTTCGTCCGTCCAACTTACTGCTGGAAAGGAGGGGTTTTTGTGATTTGACGGCTCATTGGGCATTACTGCGGCGCTTCGATCGGGGTAGTCTACTGTCACTCTACTACGGAGTAATTTATTGCATGGCTGGTGGACCCCGATGCTGGCTGTCCCACACATCGGCGAAAGTGAGTAATTTAGTGCATGGTTGGAGGAGGGTCCGCACGGTAGAGCGTGTCCACTGTTTTTCAGAAGAAAAAAATGATTACAACAAGCGTTTCCACTCTTACGACGGAGGAGTGCGAAACACGGCAGCCACTTGAACATACACAGTGCTCCTACTACTAGGCATGTGCAGTGGTTCATGCGTCAGTACTACACAATCTTGTTGCTAGTGTAGTAAGATATGACGATAACAAATGATGTTGTGCGCATGTCAACTACTCCTATATGTAACATAGTACCGCTTTTACGACTGTCCGGTCGAGAATGAACAGTGAGATCAATGTTAACCGAACTAGGTCCACGGCACACGGAGAGTATGGTGCTACAGTACTTCACGAAACATGAACCATATGAAGCACGAATAGTGTTAGGCATGGTGTATGAAGGGTGCACGAGATGGGAGCAAAAGTTCCCTTCTCGACCCACTTTTGGGTGTTTGGCAGAGTGCATGAAGGGTGCATGAGTCCACACTAGTAGGTTGACAAAAATACACGAAGAGGAAACAACTATATTGAGATGAGAATGCAACCAAACACACCCACATGCTTTGTGCTACAGTGACTGATCTGCACCGTCTGAGTTTGATCCAACGGTCATGTTGCGCCGAGACATGGACATGCCCATGCAGAGGGCGCCTAAACACCACCGAAGTCCCTATTCTTCTCGAGGCGCACAACGTTGGTGATGTAGGGTACAACCGCCCGCAGAGCCCGCTCCCGGTCGATGGGAGCCAGCTCGTCAAAGACGGCGTCCAATGGCACGAATGGATTCCGGTGACGGAGTCCTGAAAGGATTCGCCCGGCAACAGCGACGGCAGCCCACAACACCTCCTTGTCCAGCTCATCCCCCACCATCGCACGGAGACGGCTCAGCTCCTCGGAGATATAGGTGAAGAAGGAGACCAGGTCAGGAAGCCGCAGCTCGTTGAAGTCGACCAGGTGGTCGAACGGGTTTAGCCCGACGGCCGACATCATCACGCTGGCACGGCGGTAGGCATCACGCAGCCGCAACACGTGCGTGGCAACTTGGTTCACCAAGTGGCTGAGGCGATCCTGGACCTCATCACGATCGGCCCGCTCGCGCTCCAGCCGGCTCCCCTAACGGCCTATCATATCTCCCGCTTTCTGCAGCAACACCGCCGACGCCTCGAGCATCTTTATGGTGGATGCCTGCCGCTTTTGAAGCTCCGTGAACTCCCGCACACAACGGAGGAGCATGGAACTCCTCTCCTCCTTGAGCTCACGGAGCTCCACGTCCTTGGTCCTGAGCTCCGCATCCTTGGCATGGAGCTCCTGTGTCAGGCACCTCACCTCGGATTCCGTGATCTGCTGCGCCGCCATGGCACCAGGTAGAAGCAATGGGGAGAGGAAGCAAAGGGTGCGAAACGGCTGAAAGGCAATGCAATCTACGGGAAGGCGGAGGGAGCGGGGAATCTTTTTGTTTTCACCACGGTAAAACACCAGTCGACGACTTCTCACATCAGGGAGCAGTGGATTTTTACAGGCGGAGTCATCGTGACTAATTGCTGCCGCGCCTGCTCCCGTCAATCAAAAAATTAAAAATCCTATCACGCCTGCTCCCGTCAATCAAAAAATTAAAAATCCTGCCGCACCCAAACACCAGAGCAACGCCGCGGTGGATATTTAAATTTACCTGCCGGCAAGTAGATAAAAAAAGTGGTGAAAAAACAAATGTGGCGGCGGCCTAGCTAATTGGTTGAACTAGCCCAACTAGCTGGCCACCGTGCTTCACTGATGTACTCGGCGGGAAAGGTGGTCTTTCGTGATTTGACAACTCATTTACTTGCTTCGGCACTACGACCGAGGAGGACCCAGAAAACACGTGGTAGGGCGTCCCACTTCAGGAAGAATATATGCATGCACCACCCGGGAGGACCCCGAAACCGCGCGGTAGGGTGTGCCACGTCTCGGCACGAAGGAAAAATGTGCGTGTAAAAATATACTGTATCAGATGTAGTGCCTATGGTTCGACCTCGGGACCCAGCCAGTCGGTCAAAAACACCCCACTAGCCACACAGCTTCATCATGCAAACATGGCACGGAGGATAGATGTGGTTAGCTCCGTCTCGACCAGCCACAACGTCTCTTGTTCTAGGCGATTCTTCTATTTTCCAAGCTTTGTTTAGTTGTAATAACACCACGACAAGCTAGTGCCGCTCTTCGTGTGTGCCCATGCAATGGTTAGACGATGGAGAGAAGAGAGATTGAGATCGCAGACCTGGGACCCACCAGTAAGTGAGACAACGGTCATGCACGTGTTGACGAGGCACTCCCTCTACTCTACTCAACGAAAGTACTGTATAAATAAAATCAAGTTATGGGACAAAGCCAACAACCGTTCATTTTTTCAGGCTATCGACTTACGCTTTGTAGTCCAGGTTGCCAATTCGAATCTCGTCTTTCAGATTTGTTAGTTTTATGTCCAAATTTGATTAATGACAAGTGGGACCCCCGTGTGTTGTTCTGATATTTCAGTGTAGGATGGGTTTTTTGAACAAACACTTTGCGTGGTTAGACAAGTAAAGACACGAGTTACACGTATTTTGCAAGTTTACGAACAAAAATGACAGCGGCATAGAATATCACATCCACCCCGCAGCTTAGATACTATGGTGATACGAGTTTTTACACCGTTGGAAGTGAGATCCAATGGCTTGGGAGTAGTCTTTGTAATTATGCGCAATTTCCAAACTCCCCAAAGGTTTTTTTGCAAATAAAACATTCAGGCCTCGTGTGTGCCGCTGCATCTTCGATCCAACGGCTCCCTGGTGCTGATATTAGGTGCTCCCCGTAGCTTAATTACCCGCTATGGTGATATGAGCATCTAGGTCGTATGATCAGTGATCAGATGGCACATGCGTAGTACTTGTACTTTCTGCGCATTTCCCAAACTCTATCAGCCGTATATTGAAAAAACATTCAAACCTCCTACTGTGGGCCGTTAGATCTCATTGAACTCGTATCACCATAGAATCTACGGTGCGGGAGCACCTCATACTCTCCCGTGCGAGAAAACATAAGGTGCTATCGCAGCTTGGATGCTACGGTGATACAAGCTTGGAGGTCGTTTGATCTGAGATCCAATGGCATCTGAGCAGTCTTTGTGCTTGTAAGCAGTGGCCGAACTCTTTTGGGGCTTTTATGCAAAAAACCATTCGAACCACCGATGAGGTGTTGGGTCACAAATTCAACGCCTCCGAAGAGCTTGTATCACCAAAGCATCTAAGGTGTGGTAGCACATGATATTCTTACATACAGGAGAATATGATGTCCTCCTTCATCTTAGATGCTACGGTGATACGAGCTTCGAGGTCGTTGGATATGGGAACAAAGGGCATCTAAGTAGTTTTTGTACAAATTGTATGCAATTCTCAAACTCATCAAGGTTTCCTGCAGAAATATTAAGACACATCATGTGAGCTGCTATATCTTAGATCTACAAGCTCCAAGCAACTCGTATCGGCATATAGCATCTAAGGTATGGGAGCACATGATATTCTCCCGGGGAGGAGGGGTGGGGGGTGCACAACCAATCGGTGGCTAGGAGGGTGTGGACAAATATATTGTAAACAACCCTAAACAGAGCTCCACAATTTTATCTAAGGTCGAGGGGTTGACCCCCGACAATCATAGCTCCGCCTAAACACAACATTTGCATGTACTGTAGTACTAGACTTAATATCCATGATTCAGTTTCATGTTCATTTTAAATACTGAACCGAGGACCATGGATGTCTTACATTTTACTCCCTTCATTCCTAAATATTAGTCTTTTTAGAGGCTTCAAATGGACTGGCACATACGGATGTATATAGACATATTTTAGAGTCTAGATTCACTCATTTTGCTCCGTATGTAGTCAGTTGTTGAACTCTCTAAAAGACTAATATTTAGGAACAGAAGGAGTATTTTTGAATTCGTGTCATACATGCATGGTTTGGAAAAATAGATGCACTATACTTATTGGATTGTTGTTGTGTTCGTGCGTGTGTGTCTGTGTGTGTGTGTGTGTGGTCATATGCTTGATAAATACAAAGTTTTCTCACCTCCATATTGTTCATCTTTTAAATTTGAATTTTCATTGGAAAACTTACTAGGGATACCATGAAATGTGAAATCCACGTTGAGATCACTATATCACAAACTCACTCTGATTCAACAACTCGTCATAAATCAATTACCACGTTGAGATTAGTATTTGCAAGGAAAATATGGGTATTGTAATACACATAGATTCGTTTGGCAATTTAAAAGGTTCCTTTCGTATTCTCGAATGGTAGGACCCAACGGCATACCAGCCAGACCTTGGCTCATGTTGATCCTAAAAAAACCGGGCTCGTGTCCTTCGGTGGCGTGCGTGGTACGCACATTAGGCAACCCCAACCAGTCGAGTCTCAGCGTTTCAAGTCGAAATATCTGGCGGCCAGAATTCCAGCCCTAGGAAATTCCCCTCATGTCCCCGGTCCATAGTGACTACCGATGAACAACGGAGGGATGCTTTAGTAACTAGACAACGTTACCTACCGTGCCGAGCACGGCTCAATTCCCTCGGTCGCCGCTCGTCAAGGTCACCCGTCAACTGCATTGCCTAGTACTACCACTACTACTACACCAAGATGAGCACAGAATTGAGCCCGTTTGTTCGTGCCTAGTAATTGAGTTAATATATCAGGCAATGCACTGGTGCGGAGGGATTATCCTTTTACTTTGCATATATACCTTGTCTGAAGTCTAACTAAGCAAAATGTTTGACCAAATCCTTTCTTAAGAAATACTCCCTCCGTCTAGGTGAGTAAGTCATCTTAGATTATGCACTGTGACCAAGGAGGAGGGGGAAACGAGAGATCTTAATGTTTATTTGCTAATTAATAGCATTGCATGAAATGAACTAACCACTGCATGTCGTGTTTGGTAGTTGCAAGTCATTAAAAGCATGCACACCCACATCTCCTATTGGTTGATATGTCAAGAAACAAGAAATGAGGTAGAAGTTAATGCACCGCGCCTAAGTGTTTTTGGATTATTTGGTTTTCATAAGATGACTTACACACCTAGACGCAACAGGACAGATATACGGCTTGAAAATTTATTGCATGATGCAGGTTATGATATTGTTTCGAATCCTGGATCTTAAATTTCGGAAAATCCAAAAGTGAGCATAAATTCTTGAAACTAAGCATGGTCACATGATATGGCACAAATATTACTTCGTAAGTTTTTTCTTCATTTTGAGACAAGCTTCTTATGACAAGTTGCGCAAATGAAGAGCCAAGGTATTTTAGAACAAAGACCTATCACGTTAAGGCGAACGCTTTCACTATTGAAACCGTGAGCGTTTACGTGCCGCCACGAGTCCCTGCTTCTCATCGGCAGGTGCCGTCCGAGCAAGCGTGTGAGTCGACGGGAGGCGTGCAAGCTGACCTCTGTGCCGGCTGTCAGGGAGGCGTGCGAGCAGACCGCTGTGCAGGCTCACCGAGAGGCGAGCCCTTTGACCAGGCTCCGCCACCCACCGTCTTCCCAACTGCTCCCACTTTTAATGTCGCCGGCGCTGCAATTTAAAATCAACCCCGCACTACCCGGTATCGCTACAATCCTCTCTCTTCCTCTCTGATTCTCCTCTCGTCTACCTCCAACTAGCCTGACCTAAATGTACGCCATGCCGCATCACGATGGTCTGCCCTTAGTGTTCCAGTTTCCTAAGGAAGACACCCAGCCGGAGTCTCAAGAACATAAAGCGCTTTGGGACGAGCTTGAACTGGCCTTGCGGGAAGACGCCGCGCCTGTCCCTGCTCCCGTTCCGGCTCCCGTTGCCCCGACTGCGCCAACGCCCATCCCCCTGGCATTGATGGGCTGGGAGCCGCACATTGTCGCCGAGCTTGATCCCACGGGGTTCCACGAGGTCCCCGCGGACTTTCACACGCCCGTGCACCTGCCAGCGCATGCACCTGCGCATGCACTGACGCGCACGCCCATGCACCTGCCAGCGCATGCGCCTGCGCATGCGCCTGCGCATGCACTGACGTGCGCGCCCGTGCCGGTGCCCGTGCACACGAATGTCTCCGCCGCGCCATTGACAGCGCCTGTCCCCGAGCGGGTGCCAGTGCCCCCTCAGCGGCATGGATGGCCGCCACCGACCGCTTCCTTGCACCAACGTCGTGGGTGCCAGTGCCCCCCTCAGCGGCATGGATGGCCGCCGTCGACCGCTTCCTTGAAGCTAGGCCAACGTCCAGGAGTACGCCAACAATGGCGCAAGAGCCGCCGTCGGTCCGTGGCCCGACCACACACAGAGCACGACAGAGGAGCCGCTTCCCACTGCGAGACGACCCCGCCGCCGCCGCGTAATCTAAATTTGCCATGAAAAACGTTCGGATTCCCATGCTTAAAATCCAAACGTTTATCATTTCCATTTATTTTATATCGATCATCGTATAATTTAAAGTCGGAGTCAGACTGAACGAAATGTATGGTTTGATCGATTGAATGTTCTGCTAGAGCCGTATCAAATTAAATATAAAACGTCATCAAGCCACATGTATTCCTTGTCATCCAACGACCTAGACTACTTCAATGTCGGGCGCTCAACACGTTTAGCGTGCAGTTAATTTCATGCCAAAAATAGTGCTAATCACATGACAACACGCAAATAATATATCCTAGTAGTTAATATCTGCATGCTCTTAATATACTTCCAAATTAACATGCATTGCACGTACACACTGACTAGTGTTGCTAGTACGTGAAACTGGTGCCGTGACTTGTGAACGCGTGCAGATATGGTTAACGGCAACATCACCCGCGAGTTCTTCCTGTTTGCCCATGCGCCTAAACGCGGAAGGGGAGGAGAGAGAGAGAGAGCACACAAGGAACCCACCAGTAAGTGAAGGCGAATAGTACTAAAAATAATATTACATGTTATCCATTAATTAGGCTGTGGTAATATAAAAACATTATGTGAACAAAGGGGGTACAACAAACATTGCTATTCTACGTATGTTGCCTATTGACGTGCGGCTTGACGGCCCGGTCGCGTGTTCGATCCTCATCCTTTATTTTTTAATTTGTATATGTGTCCAAATTTGTTTCATGACATGTGGGCCCCTCGGTGTGTAGTTTGTAGCACTTTAATTTGTGGGTCGAAATTTGTTCCATTCCAAGTGGACTATCGGTGTGTAGTTTTGTAGCTTATTTATAATAATTAAAGAGAACAACATAGTTTTTTCAATAATACCATGGTGCGATGTTGAAGGCGAGAAAGGACGTGTGAGAGAGCGATGACCGAGCCAGTGGGAAATCAACTAGGGGAGTTGCGTGGGTTGCAACAGTGTTTGGAGTAGTTGTGGGCCGAATGCTACGAAAATATAATCTAAACCGACCGGAATAAATGCCTACACAAATTAATCCAAGGTTGGAGTGCCCCTCGCAATGTAAATAGCTCCGGCTTTGCGAGGGATGGAGAGGTAGTAGCTTCAATGCGTGGAAGATACGGTGTGAGAAAGCGAGGTCAATCGAGAGACATATAGACAGAGAGACAAAGTGAGTGTGGTCCGTCATTCATTGAACAAATATATATGCTCTAGAGAGATATTGTCCGATTGAGCTTTTTGGCAAGGGTGAGGGCTGTAAGATAGAGCTTGAGAGATGATCCAGTCACAGACGTGTAGATATATTTTGTGCGTGGGAGGAAGCAAGGTCAACCGATCACATAGGGTCGCCGTGCGATTGAAAGAGTGAGACGGGCTGGAGAAGAGTAACCTAGATAGACGATGTGCGTGAGAGAGTATACAAGGTGAATATGTCGAATTAGGCTCAAACATGGTGATATATCGTTTTTGTCCGAGAAAGAGCGAGGTCAACCGAGACATACGGAGAGAGAGAGAGAGGGAGAGAGATAGAGAGAGAGATATTGAGTGAGCATGGCCCACCATGAGGTCGAAAGAGTGGCGGCGGCTTGGATGGACTGACCTAGATAGACAATCTGCGTGAGAGAGTATAGAGTGTGTCAATCGAGGCCCGAACAGGGAGATATGTCATTTATGTGTGAAAGAAAACGAGGTTAAACGAGACTCAGATAAACAGAGCGAGATTGAGCGAGTGTGGCCCGCCGTGCGGAAGAAAGAGTGAGACAGTCTCGAGGGAGTGACCTAGATATACAACGTGCGTGCGTGCGCACGAGAGGTTGGGGGGCTAGATAGGCAATGCATGTATTTAGCGCGAGAGGGTGAGAGGGAGAGGGGGGAGAGAGAGAGAGCTCGGCATGGGGTGCAATGGCGGGTGTGTGAGGTAAATACATTTGGTAGCAGAGTGGAAAAAGGGGTTGTGTAGTTGAGAGACTTAGAGATCGAATCATGGAGAGAAAGAATGAACGTGTGTTGGAAACCGATAGCTTCCTAAGGTGGTTAAGAGAGGAAGATTGACCGATACAGGAAGTATGTAGCGTTTGTGCGGGGGGGGGGGGGGGCTAAAAACAACATTTGAATGTACATAGTACGAGACTTAATATCGATGTTTCAATTTGGTGTACATTGTAAGATTTGACCGAGGACCAGGCATACGGGC
Source organism: Triticum aestivum (assembly GCF_018294505.1). Taxonomy (NCBI): domain Eukaryota; kingdom Viridiplantae; phylum Streptophyta; class Magnoliopsida; order Poales; family Poaceae; genus Triticum; species Triticum aestivum. Next base: position 472,594,192 of record NC_057812.1, on the reverse strand, counting down.
AATTATTTAGAATTCGTACCATACTAAGTTTCGAAAAGTTGACATTGACTCAGTTTGTTGTGCTATTTTGTAGGTCATATGTTTGAATCCATCGAGAAGTTTTCTCACTACCATGGTGTTCATCATATACATATGAATTTGTATTAAAAAAGTAGCATGGATACAGTGAAATGCGAAATCCACATTAGAATTGGAGATCGCTACGTGACACACACTCTAATTCAAATAACTAAGTACGTGACACACACTCTAACTCAAATAACTAATTATGTGACACACACTCTAATCCACGTTAGCGTGGGTACCATTTCGATTTTTTTTCAAATAACTCCTCATTAATTAATTTATAGTACTCCCTCTGTTCACTTTTATAAGACCTTGAAGACATTTCAGACAATGTGCAAAATAGTTCATTTTAAGTTTTCTGAAACGACTTCCAAAAGTGAACGGACTGAGTATCTCGTTTCGAATGACTAATTATTGCAAGGAAAACACGGGCATGGTAATACATACAGATTCATTTGCAAATGAAAGAAGATTCGTTTGCATTCTCAAATGTAGGCGCACCAGGTAGACCAGGGTCATGTCGGGGTGGACGCTGCTTCGGTGCCTTAAAGGCAACTGCCTTTGGGTCACTGACATGTGGGCCAGCCACCTGTTGGGCCCACATGTCATGGACACAAAGGCAGGTGCCTTACCACATGTCATGGACACAAAGGCAGGTGCCTTAAGGCACCGAAGCATAGTCCTGTCGGGGTGGTCGCGTGTGTCGGACGGACGCGTAGCACCCAGCCACCCCCCTCCCCCCAAAAAAAGGACGACGACAATATAAGTACGCGCTTCCATGTTTCGGATTGAAATATCTGGTGGCCCCAATTCCAGCCCTGCAAAATCTCTCTTCTCCACCGTCCCCTTCCGCGCCCAGATTGCTCAAATCCCTAATTCTCCGCTAACCCTTGAATCGCCCCTCGTCTCGTCTCTTTCCCCATCGTTCCCCACCTCTGTGCCAGACGACGACGACGAAGACGATGGTCGCGCTTCACCACCGCACCGGAGCTACCTCATCTATGCCCTCGTCCACCGCACTGGGTGGTCCACCGACGTGCCTCACAGACACCGAGTTCCACCGTATCAGGTGCGCTTCATCGACGCCGTCTACCAGCTCACCAGGGCTACTTCGCCGAGCACATCATCGCACCTCTGCCTCCCGAGGCTGTTGGGGCTTCACCAACGGTCTCGTCCACCGCATCGCAGCGCTCCGCTGCCACTCAAGATCTGCATCCGTGCGCGGCCAGCCAACGCCAGCGCATCACCCTCAACGGCTCTGAAGTGCCCCGCACTCTAGCTAGGCGAGCATGCGCAAACGCCAGCCCGAACTAGGTATCCACACATCACTCCCTTGTGCACTGTTCCAATGATGTTTGGATATCCTTTCACTGCTCTCTTAGCTAACACGCCTACGCAACTCTGACTTTAACTCTTATTTCTTCTGGAGATATCATCTGAAACAAGCAAATCCATATTTTAGCGAAGCATGGCGGCGCTATGGGATCTGGTACACATCCTGGACACCCGTATAACCTTGTAAGTATCTGTCCTCCGGTACAACATCAAGGTCGATTCCTCTTATTTGATCAACCATTCGCCGTGTCAAAAATGCAGAGGGGGATGCAAGGAGCACAAGGCCTGCACATCCAAGCAAGTGGTAACATGGACTTGTACATGGAACATCCCAAGTGCAAGCAGAGCTGCAGTGAGCCTGTACAACAAGCTAGCACAAGTCCCTGCATTTCATTTAATTCGTACTGGCATTCGTGTATGATTTGTGTGCAATGGCTGATCCACGAATTCAAGTTACCAGGGGCGGACATTTAACTTAAAAAATACGAAGGCACTTGCACTCCGGAAATCAACATAACTTGAGAAATGTGAAGCTACATGCACTTTGAAAACCAGCTAATGATCCAAAGTAGTTCAGATTATAAACACTAAATGATGCAAGCACCAAAAAACACAAAATGCAACATGGTGTACAAGGACTACAAACATGGTCTGTACCTGCTTGAATTATTCATTCTCTGGCTGAAAATATCGAAGTGTAATTGCACGTATAACCAGTGCGCAAACTGCAGTTCAATATATCTATCCTGCACAAGTATGCCAATAGTTTCAAACAACAGATTAGAAAAGTATTTATGCTATGTTGTCATGATACGGGGACTTTCTGGTAGATGGCCTCGACGTTTCCTCAAGCTATGAAAATGCACTATAATTTGCTTGTCATCAATGCCTGCAAATCTCTGTCTCTCTCAACATAGTAGATCATCATTAGATACTAAATCCTTCAATGAGCTTGCAAAATGCTTGCATTAGATCCCTCATTAGACACTATATGTTCATCACCAGGAGCATGTAAAATGTTTGCATCAAATCCCTCATTAGCAGTCTGTTCATTAGACACTTCAGGCTCAAGAACAACATGAGCTTGTATGTTTGCACTGGAAACTTGATTAGATACATCAGATTCAGCCAGTTCAGTATTGATTGGGGGAGTTATAAAATAAGTAGAAATTGGTTTCATTTTATCATAGATTCCCTACATACAAGTAGTTTTACAACACCCTCAGGTTTAACTATTGGCCAGAAATTGAAGAGTTGAATTAGATATAATCAAGGATGTGATGTACCTGCTCGTTGCGCATGCTACTTTTGCAAGCTACGACTGTCTGTTTGCGCAAGCTCAATGCCATGCCCGTGCTGCTGCCGCTGCCTCCCACGCAGGCTGCACCCAGGGTTGGATCTTCATCTTCTTGTCCTTCCGTTCGCTTGAAGCCCGGCGACCGCCCTCCAACGAGGGCGCGAGGAAGTGCTGTGTCGGTCTGTCCAGCGGCGGCTAGGTTAGGAGCGAACCAGACTGGAGGCTGGAGCGAATGAATTGGGATTTTTCCTACTGTCGACCGATATGGGAGGCGCTCGTTTGGGCCACAAGCCTGTTATAGGGCCTGCCTTGCACTTATGTTATTGGCCCATCCAAATTGAAACATTTTTCTTCATTTTTACATTGCCTGCTCATGCGTTGGGACAAACAAAACTAGTGTGGGCCAACCTTGACGACTCAAACTAGGTGCACACTTTCCAGCCACCTGAGGCGTCCGCCCATACCAGCCCTTATGGTGGCGTCGCCCCTTTTTGCGTGTATGATTGGATAGTGAAAAATATTCTAGTGGCGCTTTTGATTTACCCACAGAATGGTTGAATTGCTTGTTTCTATGAATTGAGTTCGCCAATAATGTGAAGGATGCCAGTCTTTTCATCCTATTGTAGATTGCTTAGATCTCGATATGCCAAAAGTAATCGCATGAAATATACAGTAAAAGCCAGTGTGATGTGTTTGGCTACAAGTAGTCTGACTACACGTCCTCATATAACATATCAAGGATGCACCATCTTACCAGATTAACCATTCGACTTACCCATTTAGTGTGGGAAGAAAGAAGTATTGGGACTGCGTATCCAAGCAATTGATGCCATGGACTCCTTCATACAACCTTGTAAGCGAAAAAGAAGTTGCAGTGTGCCTGTACAAAGAACTAGCATAAGTTTAGTTACCTGCTTCTCGGAATTTTAGTTAGCCACTTATTGCAAAATTGTTCAATTACATTGCTTGGCTTAATTTAGTTTGCTACTGATTACATTATGGCACAGCCTGTTAATAATATTGTAGACTGCGCCTATCTATGTGTTTGATACTTACTGTTAAGAATTACCTGTTTGCCTTAACTTAACTATCTACTTGTTTGTTTAACTACTTGGCTGCTGCAACAACGGGTTATAATGATGTTAATAACTACTTTTCAGCATCCAATTGAAACTCTTTAATTCCTTGTTTGTTTAACTGGTTTGCTGTTATAACTCCCAGTTGAGATATTTTGCTAACTTCAACTTTTCTGAATCCAATCGGAACTTTAATGGCAAAACAGGTTAGCCCAAGATCAAAGAGCGAGGTCCCCATGGACGTTGCATCATCCCACAGCAGTGGCACCGACCCAATCGTGCATTATGAATTGCCAACTGCTGATGCTCTAGAGGCTAAACTAGTGCTAGAAAGAGATTCTGCTTCTACACTTAGAGATGAAGTTGACATATTGAGGAAGCAAACAGCACAATCACAAGCAGTACTCAAGACAACCATTAAATATTTGGTGGATTTCAAAACGAAGCAAGCTGAGACTAACCAGATTGTTAAGGTCCTGAAGGAAAAAAGGAAATTAAATTCCTACTTGGTTAATCATAGGTGAAATGTTCTTTCCATAGTTGAATAACCTTTGTGTTGTCTGTTCATGTAATCAATCAAACCATTTGTTTTAGAGATCATGTAATAATTGTTTTTTTTGGTTTGTAATTTTATTTGAGCATAAGTCTGTATTAATTGATAAGTCTCGGAGACATTTCATTTGGATTGCTGTGCCAGACCTACAAATATGCCAATCGGGCTGAATGTGCATTCAGCAATAGTAGTATAGATGGACCATAAGTGGCACGCGTCGGAAAGGGTCAAGATGCTGGCTAAAAAAGGATGCTGTTGTAGCGAAAAAAGTACAGTGGCCTGGCTTATGTATGTTAGTTGATATTATTGATCCATATACTCTATAAGTGTTTATATGTCTGTTAGTTCCGTACATTCTTGGTTGATTGACTCGCTATTTGAATCTTGATACATCGCTTGTGTACATATCTAAATGGGAGTACACATTATGCTGCGTGTGACATTTGAGTTGGACATGAAGTGTTATATTCGAATTCACCTTAAACTAGATTCTAGTTTCTGAATTTGAGTATCGGCATTTGTAAACCATATTCATATATGACAGTGCAATACATCTTTGTCGTCCTTTTGAAGATATATAAAAACACATAGAATGATTTATAAACATTCATATAGGAATACAAAATGGATTCGAATTTAGTTGCCAGGGTAAACGTGTATGCTTATTGTCCCAAAATTTGAAAGAAACAGCAAAATGTCCACTCCCACATCGGCTGCCCGAAGCCAATTGTTTGGGAGATGGAAATTACTGTCTACCCATTACATGGACAATCCATCGGCCCAATTTCCACTGCTCTAAATAGGGGTAGGTTAGTAACTTCAATTAGATGTGACACGACTGCCTCTGAGCCCATTCCAACACGGTGGGCGTCAAACATGGGCGGCAAAACTCATTTGATTCAAGCTCGTCCAAAAGACCTCTGTTTCTCCCTCCATTCCCCATTCATACACGGTGGGCGGCAAAACAAACTCTCCTCGTCCGAAATAGATGTAGGCTAATATTTTAAATAGGGGCAGATGTGTAACTTCCATCAAATGTGACACAACCGCCCTACCTGTCAGCCCCGTTCATACACCATGGGCGCCAACCGTGGGCAGCAAAACACCCTCTCCTCGCCCGAAATAGTTACCGACAAATATTTGGGAGATGCGAGATTACCGTCCTATCCCCAACCGACGAGACGTCCAAATTTGAAACGGGGGATAAGTTCGTAACTTTCCCATATTTCAGACAGGCGCGTCCCAAAAACATGGTTCCCCGTACCTCTCCCTCCATTTTACCACTCATACACTGTCTGCGCTAGAACACCCCATTCCCACACCAGCCTCCGTCCGCCACCCCATCCATCGCCGCCGTCCTCCACCACATCCATCGCCACTATCCTCCACCATGCGAGAGCGCCTACCAAGACCGCGTCGTCCACTGCTAGAGATGGACGTTTCTCATCCACGGTGACAGACCAATAGCCTTGCATCGCGTCCTCTCGCTTCATCGGCGCCATCGTCCTCTTTGCTGGGGCCACTCACACGACCTTCTCTTCCACCACAACGGGACTTATCCCCTGATGCACCCTTCTACTATCGCAGATCTGCTTCAACGCCACCGACAGCAATGGCACCCCCGATGCCTACACGTCGCCGCAAGAGAGGTGGTACTTCATATCTCCTCAACTTTTTGATCTCAACCAGAAAATAGATCTTAACTTGGTTACTCTACTTTCTTTTAAACTCTTAGAATTTAGTTCTTAGTTCGAAGCAAACAATGGATGCTAAATATCATTTCTCCGGTTTGCAACTTCAAATCTGCCATGGCACAGCCATAATATGGTTTAATTGATCATGCTTAGGGTTTAATTGATCATGTTGGTTCCGTGGTGGTTTCTTTAATAGAAATCGGAGGGGAAACCCTCTTTTGCTAAAAAAAAATATGCTTAGAGTTTCCCCCTTTTATGATCACTATATGATCAGAATACGTGCTTCATGTCATAATAACACTGCTCCACCCATCAAGCTAAACAAGCTTAGTTGTTCAAATACTAATCTGATATTATTAAAACAGAGTTGTTTAATTGGTCAGCTAAATGTTCCTAAATTAGTTTCAAAAATGCATGTTCGCCGCTCGGGTGTGTATCTCTGTGTGTGGTCTGGTCAGCACGGTTGGGGAGGTGAAATTTGCATATGCAGGGGTTTATAGGGAGACACTCTCCGAGTTGAATCCGCAATGCATTCCATAGATAATCTGACTACCTTTTATGTTTCATGAATCTCAGATTCTGAACAGCATCATAATGATTATGAGCTTGCGCGCATGAAAAGAATAAAGCAGAACAATGCCATGGCTGTCAAACTTGGCATCAAGGTACTAAAATCAAGTCTGGATGCAATGCAATGCAAACGCTCTCCACCTACAGATTCATGCTCAGAATATGATCCTAACAGCGATTCTGAGCTAGAGGGAGACCTAAGTCAATGTAGCTCCCTAGTGGAGGAGTCAGAGGAAGATGCCCTATCTTATTCACCCATCAAGGTACTTGCTCTAACTTTCCAAGGTTACATTGCTCGCACATATCTTGCTACTGATGCTTTGCATTGCTTCTAGTTTGTTGAACTGCCATTAGCTTAGTTTACACATCGTGTATGTGAATAAGCCCTGCCTATCCATTTTCAGTACATATTCCATCTGTCATAATACCATATTTATCCATTCAAATGTTGTTCTTGTGTATCAGACGTTCAAAAGGAAGAGGGCGATTGCTGATCGTGGAGGAGCACAAGCAAAGTATTTGGAAAAGGTAGTGGCACCTGATAAATAAAAAAGCCCATTAGGTGTAGTTGCAATATCACCTGACCCACAAATTACCCCAACTCTAGCAGACTCTGGCCCTACTACACTGGTCATTTCTGATGCCCCAACTTAGCAGATCCCAACTGCAGCAAACAGTATGATTATGCTAGTTGACATAGCACCAACTGTATGACGCAAAACCCCCATTCCAGCAAAGAGTACACCAAATCAAGTTGCCAAATCCCTTTTCGAACCAAAGAGAGCCCCAATAGCAGCAAATAGGACCCCTATTCCATTTCTTCCCAGTTTAGAAGACGAAGCTTATGTTTTTGTCAGAACCTTCACTACTAGGAAAATGCCTACTAATGGCGCACCAGTTTTGCCTACTAATGGCGCACTACTGGTGCGCCATTAGTATCATGCTACTAGTATTTTTTACTAATGGCGCACCACTGGTGCGCCATTTGTATCTGGTATACTAATGGCGCACCACTGGTGCGCCATTAGTATAGCCCACGGTGCGCCATTAGTATCTGGTATACTAATGGCGCACCACATAGAAGTGCGCCATTAGTATCAATTTAAATTTAAAAAAAAAAAAATTTCATAATTTTTTAAATTTTTTCCTCATTTTTTTTTCTTAATCTCATGTCACTATGGCTTAATCTCGGGTCAATATGCTTAATCTCAAGTCAAATCACACTCTATGGTCAAACTTCCTGGAAGGTCACCCATCCTCACACTACTCCAGCCCGAGCACGCTTAACTTCGCAGTTCTATCCAACCCCAGCACCACCTCACTTCACAAACACTTGTTGATATATCTATCATATCAATCCTATTAAACCTTGCTGATGTCTGGGACTTTGTTCATGTTCATGAGTCGATGAAATTTTGAAAAAAATATTTCAAACTTTCCGGTCATATTACGTATCATCTTTTGAAAAACAATTCAATTTTTTTTCGAAACCAATTTTTTTCTGTTACTAGTGGCGCACCTAGCAAACGGTGCGCCACTAGTAAGTTCAATTTTTTTCCCATTTTTTCCCTCTAGATCTTAAAAGCCTCGTAACTTTTTTTGTTAGGTTTTTGGGGATTTTGAAAATGTTTAACGGGGTTCCCCCTGTTAATCCGAGCTCGTATGCAAAAGTTATGCCCATTTTACAAATTATAGAGATATTTTGCAAATAAAGTCGAAATTCATATTTGTAAATTTTCCCAACAAGTAGACCACATATCACATGGGAAACTTATTTTCTTTTATTTTTTTGACATTTCCATCATTTTCTTTTATTTTTTTAAACTGAAAAGGCGGTCCACGAGGGGGGGGGGGGTGCATTCGGTGGAATTTTTGGGCCAAGTTAGTAATGGCGCACCGTGGGAGTGGTGCGCCATTACTAGTTAAACTAGTAATGGCGCACCACACCCACAGTGCGCCATTACTAGTTTTTTTAAAAAAAACTTTTGAAACTTTTTTTTGAAAAAAACTTAGTAATGGCGCACCAGTGGACAGTGCACCATTACTAGTTAAAACTACTAATGGCGCACTCGCCACTGGTGCGCCATTACTAACATTTTTTTTTTCAAAACTACTAATGGCGCACGGTGGGTGTGGTGCGCCATTACTATGTCAACTAGTAATGGCGCACTATCCCACTATGCGCCATTAGTAACAAATTTTTTTATTTCTTTTTTCAAAACTACTAATGGCGCACCACACACCAGGTGCGCCATTAGTAATATATTACTAATGGAGCACCTGTATGTGGTGCGCCATTACTATATAGCAATGGCGCACCACATACATGGTGCGCCATTAGTGTCCGTATTATCTTTAGCCCTTTTCCTAGCAGTGTTTGTGCGCATCTTTCCTTAATGGAAAGATTATACCGCAGACACAGAACAATTTCCAGTCTTCCTCCGCAACTTATGCGTAAGTAATGTACTAATGTTATTCATGGTCATTACTGCATGTTTGTGCTGACAAAAGACACAAGATTTCATTCTTTTAAATAGGCGAGGAGCAAACTGGATTGTGATGACGAGCAAGGGTTGGTTGCGCTTTTCAAGCACCCGTTGATGAAGTATCGTTCCTACATGAGGCAAGCGCACTTCGATGGCAAGCCTCTGAATGAAATTTCTGTAAAGTCTCCGGTGCTACATTTATCCGATGGTGACTGGAATAATCTTGTTACACATTGGTCTCGGCTGCAGCGTAAGGTACTGTCTATGATATCACATCACAATTTGAACTACATTTCTGCATTTGCCTTAATGTCTCAATTGTATGAAAACTGTTAGCAGAAGAACATTCGTTCTCAAGGGACCACAGAATCTCGCAACTATACTGCACACTGCATTGCTCTTGTGAGTACCTCTTGCCCTGTATGACCATACTTACTTTCATAGTTATTTGATTATGTAGCATCACTGCACATGTTAGCCTCGTAATCGTCCATTTGGGGGATATTATAAGATCCGTATGGACTCTTACATAAATTTAGAATCAACCCAATGTTTTTGAAGAGGTTTAGCTCTGATGTCCTCTTGTAAGGACTGAACGTGGTCTATCACTGTACTTACATTAACAGCTACTCCCTCCGTCCCATAATATAAGAATGTTTTGTACAGTACACCAGTGTTCAAAACACTCTTGTATTATGGGAATAGGGATTGGTTCATTTTGTAGCATTCTGCATCTTATCTCCCTCGCCCACCATTTACTAAAAAAGATCAAATCTATATTTAATCTTACCAACAAGTAGAATACACACACAATGCCAGTGCAGAAGTGTAGCCCATTGCTCTTGTCAGTACATTTTGTCTTGTAACACTTGTGCTTGCAGGGATTGGTAGTTGATTATGTAGCATCGATCTGCATCTTATCTTCATTATCCTCTATCCCTTCCAGTATTATCATATCTATAATTACTCTCTACAAAATGTAGAGTATAGGCAATGCTTATGAAGAAGATTCTGTGCTGAAATTCTTGAGTTATCCTTCCCTTGACATGGAGAAGGGCATTATAAAGCCGGTGTTAACTGTCAATGTAAGTCAGTCCTTCTAAAGCCTTTATCCTCAACTGCTGTTTAATTTGCTCATACTCCCTATCATTTACTACTGTTTAGTTTGCTGTTTCTACCAAAATGCATGTTCATAAGAACCGCAAGTTCTAAGTTTTACTTGTAAAACCAAACTCCTTATTCATACCATGCACATTACTTAATACTCCCTATATGTACGCTTGTTTTTGTGGATCTATAATCCAGTGTGTGGTGAAGCAGCCCACGTTTGCACCTTGTCATCTCCTGTTTTATCTTACTGATGTGGCTGATGATATGAAAAACATGCCATGCACATTATCCAAAATAGATACAATGATTTTCTTTGCCCTTCATCTATGCTTGTTATGTTGACATGGTAATCCAGTAGTGTGGTGAAGCTCCCCGCATTATGAACAATGCCAAATTATGCTATTGATATTTTGAACATACTCTTTATTTTCTAATTTGAAATTGGATAGAATTGACAGAACAGTTATCATCTTTGTTTATACACGTGCAAAACCTGTCATCTCTCTGCTTTGTTTCAGGGTGATATGCCTGATGCATGCACAAGTCTGCTGAAGGCTGTGAGAAAAACCCAACATATATTGCAGCAAAGAAGGCAAAACATCTTGAAGATAGCGAGACAACCCCAGAGTCTTGCCTTGATGCAGTGTTCAAGTTACTTGAGACTAATAGTCAAACAAGCTCACAGAATTTGTTGTCTGAATCAGTTCGACTTCTTCAGTCCCAAGTTCTAGCAGAAAGGCATTCTGCAACTCAACTTCGACTTGAAGTCCTATCTCTAAGAAAGGTTGTGGAGAACACCAATGAGAACCTCATCGCTAAACAACTACACCTGGAAGCTATGACCAACATGCTAGGCTGGTCTCACAGCCTTGCTCAGCAGCTTGCGCAGCAGTTCCCCCGCAAGGCTAACCTTTCTTGAACTGTCTTGGAAGTGGTCTCGGTTCAGTATTATTTTGTTACGCTGCAATGGTGCCCAGTTTTTGTAATCTGCTTCTTCGTTGCGCTTTATGATCACTGGTGGCGAACTTTGATGCCCAGTGGATGTAATATACCTTAAATCCTTTATTGTATAGTGTAGGTTTATTCTTAGTTACTATGCCGTAATTTCTTTATTGTATAGAGTAGGTTTGTTCTTAATTCCTACTAGTTACGCAGCAGCCCGAAATGAACCCCGGCCCATGATTGTGCGAATCAAATCACGGGCTTTTAACAGGCCAAAATTGTCTCGGTCCTTGTTTGGCCCAATCAGATATCGGCTGAGAGCAGGCCGGATGCAAACCGGGCCATAGTTAGGCCCAACTATATGATGAGCTTTTAACAGGCCGAAATTAATATAGGGCCGGAATGTTAAACGGGCCCTTAACATGCCAAAACTAATATCAGGCCGAATTACTAAGTGGGCCTTTACCAAGTGGGCCCAAAATCATAGTGTTCAGTTGACGGGCCGAATCTGATATGGGCCATAATTGAGCCCATAGCCTCTTAAAAGGACGGACCTGATCTGGGCCGTAATTTGGCCCAGAACGTGGTAGGCTTTTAACGGCCGGATCTTATATGGGCCACTATTAGGCCCGGAGCGTGGCAGGCCATTAATGGACCGGATCAAATATGGGTCGGCATTTGGCCCAAAACATGGCAGCTAGTTAATGGGCCGGCCTACTAGGGTCCTCAAAATCTTGTGGGCCTATAGCTGGGCCAGTCCATTAATGTCGGTGAAATCTCGTGGGCCTTTAGCTGGGCCGGCCCATTATGATCCGCAAGAATTTTGTGGGCCTTTACCTGGGCCGGCCCATTATGGCACACAAAAATCTTGTGGGCCTTTACCTGGGCCGGCCCATTATGGCCCGTGAAATCTTGTGGGCCTTTAGCTAGGCCAGCCCATTATGGTCCGCAAAATCTCATGGGCCTTTAGCTGGGCCGGCCCATTATGGTCCGCAAAATCTTGTGGGCCTTTAGTTGGGCCGACCCATTTAAACTTGTTGGGCCATGCCACGTGTCGACGTATCATAGGCGGCTTCTGTCCAGTGAGTGGATGACATTTGTCTCGACGATGAGCCGGCACGTGTTTCCTCTAGCCAATGATGATTTTACACGTGGAAAATCCCCATTGGTCGGGGCTGTTAACGGGTTATCGGATCCAAAACCCGATCCGATAGCTTAACGGCGTTCCGTTACGGTGGATGCCATGTGTCAGTCACCCTTGACGAAAGCACCTCCGTGACGCGCGATTTATCGTCATGGAAGTGGACACTTCTGTGATGATAATTTTGGTAATGTCATGGAACACTTCTACGACAGCACAGGTATGACTATCTTGATTCTGTCGTAAATTTGTCATGGATGTACATGCATGACAAAAAAACGCGACCTACTATGACAAACACGTATCATCACGGAAGTGTATTTTTTTTGTAGTGTTACAATATGTGCAGATGCAAAAGTCATACCTGTTAGCTCTCTTGCAACGATGGGAGGACGAGATCCAGGAACGATTGTGGTGCACATGGAACACCACTACACAAGCTGCATGTGTGAAGATTGATTTTCAAAAAGGCATTCAAGTACTCAATGAGGTAAAACAAAAAGGATCTTCCATTTTGATGAAGCCAGAGGTATGCACTTATGAGTTTTTGAAGCAATGGCATGATAAGATTAGAGAAAATTTTTTTGGTACATCATCCATCCATCAATTTGATTTTGTTAATCTTGAAGAGACTATAAAAGATCCAATAAAATTTAATGTTACACATTATTATTCATCATTTTCTTCTAGTCATTTTGTATTGTGCTCGTGCTATAATTTTGTAGACCAAATGAAGTCGAGGACGACTTTTCTCCTGGGAAGGGAGGCTGATATGAATATGGTTATGGTTGGTTACAAATTTGTGCTCCATGAAAATGTTTGCTGGAAGGAACTCCCAAGTCGTACAAACCCACATCATGTTGTCGTTGTCCATAAGATAACAAAGTTGAAAACTAAAATTCTCTATATCATGAAACCTTTGCATTATGATTTGGCATTGCTTTGCTTTCTTTTGTGTGATGACCAGATAGAGTCGAGGACGACTCATTTTCAAGAGAGGGGGGATGATGAGGACTTCTCATTTATTGTAACAACACCTATCATCCCTGGACAAATCCCAAGTTGTGACAAACAAATGCATGACCATATGCAATACAATTCTAAGGTGAAAGCTATAAATGAGGATTGCATCATTTCTTTGCATGTATATTATCTACTTCCCTTCTACTTATCTTTTGTAGATCAAAGAGAGTCGAGGACAACTCTTCATGAAGGGAGGGATGATGATAAGCACATGGGTAAAACATACACGACATTTCAGAAAAGTGCACAATTTAGTTGGAAAGAATTACTAAGCCGAATCAAGCAAACACATGGCCAGGTGAACGCTAACTTAAGTTCATACCACAATCTTGAACACATGGCTGCCCTTTCGTATCCATTGTTGTTGGTTGAATTTAGGTATCACATGGAAGAAATCCAACAACATATGAGTTCTGGAAGCAACTGGTTTGAAGGAACAAGTCTGGAGATAACAAGTTTCAAGTGAAGCCGATGCTATCAGTTTTTACCTCTGATGTTTCGTTGTTCCACACCCATATGGCGGAGAGACGGGGCCATAGGGGTAAATCACCAGAAGCTACATCAAATTATCTTTCCAATGCAAAAAACCTCACATCATTTGGAGTTGTGAGTCAAAAGTTCTAGTCAATCTCGTGGAAGGTGTCCAAGCTGTCAAGGCTTCGCGGATTTTCGAGGAGCTCTCCAACTACTCCCAAAGTTGACTGCTTATTCCCCCAAGAAAGTCATGCAAACCCACTTACTTTTGAAACCATTTTCACACCTAGCAAAGGGGGGTTGTCCCTGCTATAAAACCCCATCTCCCCCATCGTCTTACAAACCTTCTGTCAAATCATTCAGCTACAAGCTTATGCAGCAAGACCGCTAGAGAGATCCAAGAGATCTTGCTACCGTTGCTCTTGTGAGTTAATTCGGATTCGCGAGAAAGAGCCTCTGGTTCCCCCTAGTTCGTGCTCGACAGTTCCGGCCATTTCGGGTGAATTATTCCCGGTTTGTGGTTATGCGATTGTTAGAACAACAGGTTGGAGTTCTTGTAGCTTCGGTCAGCCATCCCCAACATACAGGTTGCATCCAACCTTGACAGGTATAAAGCTAGTCATCTCGGCGGCTTGCCGCTAGTTATCCCTTCCAATTCGATCCTATGACATGAAGATCGGGACACCCTCGGGCGTGAACTCGTTCATCGGGTCCCCACCTATCACCTAGGGTCACAACCGGATCGAAGGCCTCCGGAGGCCGTGCTCCGGGCGGGCTCACCCCCGCGACTGAAGGGATCCTGAAGGGAAAAAGTCAGAAGAGGACGCGATATGCGAAAGTCAATGAGGGCATGGTACTATCATTCACGGCTATCCACTTCCTCTTTTTCAGGGCCCATGGGACGAGGTCGCAGAGGCTCCCGAGCCACCTCGGCTTGCGGGATACCCCAAGGTCCGGAAGGGATGCGCTGCGGGCTGGCGTGGGGTCCTCCACGACAGGGACAGCGTCCGCGTCCACGGACGGGGCCCCTTCCATGCTGCCTGTGAAGCTGGAAGCAACAACCTCAAGAGCACATGGTGGCTACTCCCCAGCGGCCACCTTAGGAGCACATGGCGGCCGGTCCTCAACAGCCACGTCAGGAGCGCTTGGCGGTGCCCGCTCCCCCGCGGCCACCTCGGGAGCGCTCACCACAGGGCCATCGAGCACGGGAGTCACCAAGTGGGGGTTTTCGCGAGGCCCCTCGGGGAGCAGCCCCCACTTGTCGAAGTGCATCATCTTCTCGGCAAAGGCCCTCCCGTTCGAGCAATTGTACAAAGGGCACCCCTCGGTAGGGAGCACAGCAAGCGGGTCACCCATAAAGAGATGGAGCACTGTGTGCAATGTCTTGGAGGGGAGCAAAGGCACCTGGAGCCTCATGGGGTCGTCGGGGCCGGTGAAGGCCCACATCAGGCGAGAATGGTGCTAGAGCGGAGCGATGCGTGATGCGGCTTGAAGCTACGTCAATTTTCCCCAAAGAGGAAGGGATGATGCAGCACAACAGCGGTAGGTATTTCCCTCAAATGAGACCAAGGTTATCGAACCAGTAGGAGAACCAAGCAACACAACGTAAACATCCCCTGCACACAGATAACAATTCCTCGCAACCCGACGTGTTAAAGGGGTTGTCAATCCCTTTCAGGTACGGCGCCTCCGGCAGGAAAAATGGACGTGAGATAAATTTGTAGTAGATTGATAGATCGAACACCAAATAAAATAAATAAGAATAAATTGTAGCAAGGTAATTTTGGTTTAATAGATCTAAAACTAAATGCAAGAAAAAAGTAGATCACAAATACAAATAATATAAGGAAGAAGACCCGGGGGCCATAGGTTTCACTAGTGGCTTCTCTTGAGAAAAATAGCAAACGGTGAGTGAACAAATTACTGTTGGGAAATTGAAAAAACTTCAAATACTCATGACGATATCCAGGCAATGATCATTACACAGGCATCACGTCCAAGATTAGTAGACCGACTCCTGCCTGCATCTACTACTATTACTCCACACATCGACCGCTATCCAGCATGCATCTAGTGTATTAAGTTCATGGAGCAAAAAGTAATGCAATAAGAACGATAACATGATGTAGACAAGATCTATGTATTTAGAGATAGACCCCATTGTTTTATCCTTAGTAGCAACAATACATACGTGTCAGTTCCCTTTCTGTCACTGGGATCAAGCACCGTAAGATCGAACCCACTATAAAGCACCTCTTCCCATTGCAAGATAAATAGATCAAGTTGGCCAAACAAAACCCAAATATCGGAGAAGAAATACGAGTCTATAAGTAATCACACATAAAAGAGATCAAAGAAACTCAAATACTTTTATGGATATAAAAAGATAGATATGATCATAAACTCAAAGTTCATCGATCCCAACAAACACACCGCAAAATAATTACATCATATGGATCTCCAAGAGACCAGTGTATTGAGAAATTAGCGGGAGAGAGAGGAAGCCATCTAGCTACTAACTACGGACCTGAAGGTCTACAAAGAACTACTCACACATCATCGGAGAGGCACCAATGGAGGTGGTGAACCCCATCCGAGATGGTGTCTAGATTGGATCTGGTGGCTCTGGACTCTGCGGCGGCTGGATGAATATTTCGTCGACTCCCCTAGGGTTTTGGAAATATTGGGGTATTTATAGAGCAAGGAGGCGGTCCGGGGGCACCTGAGGTGGGCACAACCCACCAGGGCGCGCCTAGGCCTCCTGGCGCGCCCTGGTGGGTTGTGCCCTCCTCGAGGCACCCCCAGGCGCAGCCAGGGCCCATTACGTTCCTTCTAGTCCAAAAATAATCCCCGTGAAGTTCTGTTGCGTTTGGACTCCGTCTGATATTGATTTCCTACGATGTAAAAAACATGAAGAAAATAGCAACTGGCACTTGACACTATATCAATAGGTTAGTACCCAAAAATGATTTTAAATGACTATAAAATGATTATAAAACATCCGAGATTGATAATATAATAGCATGTAATAGGCAAAAATTGTAGATACATTGGAGATGTATCAATGCGCCGTCGGACGAATTCCTTCACCACCATCGCCATCATCACCCCCGCTTGCCTCTGCTTGGTCAGCCTGGACAAGATACGCACGACCCGCCGGTCAGCAAGCTCCGTGTGCCCCCAACCGGAGCTCGGCTCCGCCGGCGCTGATGGAAGAAGGAGCAGGGTGTCGGTGTCAAAACCGACAGATCTCGGGTAGGGGGTCCCAAGCTGTGTGTCATGGATCGATGGGTAACGGGTGACAGGGGACACGATGTTTACCCAAGTTCGGGCCCTCTTAATGGAGGTAATACCCTACTTCCTGCTTGATTGGTCTTGATGAATATAGAGATTACAAAATTTCATCTACCTCAAGATCTTATGTTGTGGTCTAAAACCTAGGGGTATGATGATTAATGTCATAATGATCTATCGACTAGCCTGGCCTTATATAATGCACTAGAGGCCTAGGATAATAAGAGTCCTAGCCGAATACGTTGGTGGAGTGGAGTCCTTGTCTTGATCACCAAGTCTTGTGGAATACTACTTGTATGCGGCATGGGCTGCCCGAAGTGGCACATGAGTGAACCGCCATGGGGGTCTTCGGCCCGATCCACCTAGTCGGGAGACGATGTGGTGAGTACCCCCTAGTCCAGGACACCGTCAGTAGCCCCCTGAACCAGTCTTGAAGTTGGGGACGCTCCTCGATCCTTCTGAACTACTCTTCATCTTCGGTCATCGGTCTTGAAAACTGGTTTAACAAATCTTCTTATCTTCAATCTTGAGGATCGCCGAAGTAAATCCAAAGAGTTTACACGTCGGGTATCCGAGGAGCCCCTTTAAGTAATCGGCCTTTGTCAATGCCTTATTATTTTTACGCCCACCTCGGGTTTGAAGTTGTTCCCTTGCAGCGGTGTCCTCTTGCATCTGAGCCCCAACGCCAGACTGCATTCGAGGTATCTTTTGTAGTCGAGCACCAATGCCGGACTGTATCCGAGCTCCAACGCCGGACTGTATCCGAGCTCGAACGCCGGACTATATTCGAGGTGTCATAGATCACCTTGGTTCAAAAAGTTTTAGCCGAGCTTAATGCTAGAAATACCCTCTAAGGAGCCAGCCACTTGCATCCGAGCTATATGCCGAACTGCTTCTGAGGTGGCTCAGCACCTCGGTCATGGGATGATTGTTTGTGGACTTTATTTCCGATGCATATAAATTTATTTGCTGGATGTATTGCCAGTAGCCCTCAAGGTGTCTATCGGCCTAAAATCCGAGATGCACCTGAAGGAAAATATGAAACCGTTGATCCTAGTAGCTTCTGAGACTCGGGTCGTGAAATCGGCCTGAGGATCAACTCCTAGTTTGGCAGCATACATAGTAATAGAAACACAGTGTAATATATTAGAGGTAATAATGATCGACGGACGGGCCCCTGAGAGAGGTTCCTGAGAAGTCGCCGTGATATATCAGTTTGATGTCGGATAAGTCCCATATGGTACTTATTGTCGTCCAAAGACGCGCTTGTCCATAGTTCAGTTATGCCGAACACTAAGCACTTTGAATTTTCTGCATTGAATAGGCAAAGCAGCAGCCCCGAGCCACTGGTCGGGTGGCAACACCAGATCAAGGGATCGATGTGCAACTTTATTATTTATAAATAATGAGCATGAAGTCCAGTAGCTCCCGAGCCTTAATGTGGGCACGGGTGGCCGAATTAAGGATCGGTATCCAGAGTAAAATCACAAATTATGTGTAATGATTCTACGTATCCAAGTACTTTACATCGTTAATGCTCAGATCCGCATTGTACAACACTTTGTTGACTGACCATCGGCTTCAGCCTCCATAGCCAGTAGCCAGGGAGTGTTTGTCCAACTTTATAAAGCCTTTAAGAGGGCAAATATTTACGACAAACAAGGCAATCCGGTTATATGGTTTTATAAACAAAGGTATGCAGAGAGATATGTTATATGAAGAAACATCTTCCAAAGAAAATAGATCCGCTATTGGTTCCGTTCTTTGGGTTTCTCATGCTGACCATGATCATGAAACCTCATCTCCGATCAATGTGGGAGGAAAATATTGAGGATTTAGTTAGGGGAAAGTTCCCGAACTCTGTGGTCCATGATGAACCAGAATTTTCACTTCCATCGTTGCCGACCAATTATATCCTTTAAGATGGCTAGCTTTCGGCTTCACCCAGTCTAAGGTACTAATCCGGATGACCCGGTAGTAACAATCACAGAGGTGCTCCCTTTACCGCCTAGCTGAACAATCGGGAACGTAGGGGTAACCACTGGAGCCAGGCAACCCAGCTTGGCCAAAATCTTAAGTCAAATTGATGCATATTTATGGCTTTATATAACACGAATTACGGAAGGCAACGCTTGTATAATGAATACAAACGCTGATGATATATACTTATTTTGACTCCATTACGACTGTTTATCAGTTGAAAGTGGCCCATCGTCGGCTTCTACCCCTTTGTAGATACTATGCAGGGTGTTTCTGCAATAACAAGACAACCCTTAGCCGACATCTCGGTACCCGAAGGCGGTTGTGTTAGCGGAAATGAGGCAATCTTATATGGGCTTTATAACTTTCACTTAGTCATAGGAGCTTTAAACTAGGGAAGCTAGCTACGAGCCCCCGGTTAGTGTTCGGCGACAGCCGAGGTCAAGCCGTAAACACTTTGGCCAATGTTATGAACGGCTCGTCATTTAACATAGTCATCGGATCATTGACCAGTTTTCGGCTTTCTCCACTGAGGTGCTTAACCATGCGAGCTGGAAGCACAATCGCAGTGGTTCTCCCTTTGCACACCTAGCCGAACAAAGCGGAACGTAGGAGGCAAGCACTGGAGCCGGGCAACCTAACTATTGACCAAAGACACAATTCAAAACCGATGCATATATAGCAATATCCGAGAATGTTTTTGCCGAATCTCTAAAGGTGTCCAGCGTTACACTGCGAGACTTATGATGGAAACACACAAATGTTTAAAAGTTCCATTGGCTTGGAAAACCAAAAAGCTTCAGCAAAAACTTGACGTCCGAACTAGATCAAGTGTTCGGTGCCAATCCGACAATTGGTCTTAGAAAAAAAATTGTGCTTCTATCGTGCTTTAACATGACACATCCGATCTCAAGACTTCAAGTGGGTCAGCCTACGGCTTCAATCTCCTTATCCGGAAGGCGGAGTGCTTCTCCGAGGCTAGTTTAGCGAACTAAACTCGAGCGGCTTTAGAGAGAAGCTAGGCTATCCGGCTATTGACCATGCACTCGAGTCGAAAAAGGAGCGGTAGAAAAAGACTTTGCAACGACCAAGAAGAAAACACATTTACTATAAAACGGCTCATAAAAATTTTATGAGCCCCCAGGTGACTTGGGTAAAAGAATTTTATGTATAATGATTGTATGTACCGAAGTACTTATATCATATCTGTGTTCACCCGAACTTTAAACGCGTCTTAACCGACCGTCGGCTTCTCCCTCTTTTGTTAAGGGTGGAAAAGTGTTATGTACTCCACCTGTTGAGAATATCGACGGTGTTTCCGATAATCAGGCAATCGGTCCATAAGGATGTAACAGACAAAGCGTGCTCAGGGAACTTATGCTATATTACTGACGAAGTGTAAGAAGCATCTTCAAAGAAAATAGTACCCCCACCGATACCTTTCTTCGGTTGCTCATTGTTACTATGAGACTTGTGCAATAGATTTTTTGTACTCATGAGTTCCGTTGTGTGCCGACCATAATTGAAAACAATAAGAGCGCTTTCGGCTTCACCCAGTCCGAGGTCCGAGTTCGGATGACCCGATTATGACAATCACAGAGGTGCTCCCTTTACTCCCTAGCCGAACAATCGGGAATGTAGGGCTAAACACAGGAGCAAGGCAACCCAGCTTGCGGAACACTTAAGTCAACATGGTGCATATTGTGGCGTAATACACGAACAAGGAACGAATCCATACAAGTATAATCATATGCAAGAGGAAAGGCTTCATAAAGGAAGCCCCCAAGTAAACGGGGTATTTGAATTTGTGTGTCACAAACAAAGTTTTGACAAGGAAGTTTTTCACAAAAAACTTTTTGCCAAAAACGTATAATGCTTGGTCGAACCAAACAAAATTTAAAACTGAAAGACTTTGAGCATGAAAGCGACTTAGCTGGTTAATGTGCTCGGTGTTGATGACGCTATTCGGGTTTGTGGCGGGACAAAGACACCCATTGATCTGTGACAGATCCGATAAGGTTCGCAGTCCTCGGCATGGCCGAGGTCCCAGGCCCCAAGCCCGAGGTGTCCGAGCAAGGAGTTCGGCACTCCGGAGTAGTGACACGGCTCGACCGATGTGGTAAGGCGAAGCCCCCAGTCTAGCCGAGCTGGCAAAGTTGGTCGGCAACGTGAAAACGAAGCCCCCACGCCAGTCGACCTATTCGGCATGGTGGATGTCAGTTTGATGAAGCGAAGACGCTGCGCAGCCGATGTGGCGATATGAAGTTCTCGGTCCAGTTAACATGGCGAAGCTGTGATCGGCGGATGCCGAACTCTCATGCAGGTTGGCTGGTGATGCCGAAGTGACCGCATAACGCAGTCAAAATCGATTACCTGCACACATAAAACAGTGCAAGCAAAAAACAATAATAATTGAAAGAAAAAGTTGCATAATTAATATATGCGAAGCGAATCATGAGGTAAGTTTTACCTGTGCGCCGAGGTTGGTTCGATGGAGAGGCAGCGCAGACCCGTCGATGCAGGTCGGCATGCGCGGGGCGACAACACCGGCCTGGTATGATCTGAACTCATTGTGCAGAGGTGTCGGTCGGTGCGGTAAAGGCGTGGCAAAGCCTGAATTCACAGGTCGGTCTGAGTTCCAGATGTGGTGTTCGCCCAACTATGTACGGAAACTGACCAAACCACCACGCGACCGTCGTTAATGCGGCCGCCATTTGGTAGACCTGTGTACAGATGATGGAACAAACTAGAGTAATAATTCCTTGGAAAAAATAAACCCAAACAAGCAAAAATTGCTGGGATTAATAGCACCTGGTTTATTTGTTGTAGCAGTCCGAAGAAAAGTGACTCCCAAAATTGGGACTCGATCCGCATGCCCATTGCCTGATGGGCGATGAAGCGACAGTATGGCGATGCTGGCAAAGGTTGGCTCGCTGAGGCAAAGCCCCTGGTCCAGCTAACGTGACGAAGCTGGTCGGCCGGTGACGCCGAAGTCTCCGGAGTAGGTTGATGAGGAGATGGCGAAGCCCTCGGTCTAGCCGAGGTGATGTAGCAGGTCGGTAAGGAGATGTTGTAGCTGCCATGTCAGCCGAGGTGTAGAAGCAGTTCGGCATGATGGACATCGGCTTGAAGAAGCAACAGTGCGGCCATGCCGACGCAGGCCGTAACTTGTGACGCGATCAATGTCGGCTTAACGAAGTGACCGTGCGGCGATGCCGGTGTGCCCGCTCCGTGTAATCCGTGGGGCGGCGATGTTGGTGATGATTTATCCTTCGTGATGCCGAACTATTTTTTGGCTCTCCGAGATGATGATCCGAAGAAGTTGAGATCGGCTCAACAAAGCGACGATGTGTCTAGCGCAGGTCGGCAGCCGTGGAGCAACGTTGTCGGGCTGGTTTGACACCGGCGCATTGAAGATCATATTGGAAAAGACTTTAAAATTAGTGGGAGTGTTTGGGAACAAAACACAATACCCCATACAAAACTTCATTCAAAAAGGATGTTAGAAATCACGTTCATGAAAAAGATGAACTCGGGTCAGATTTGTTCTCGCGCGGAAAACAGATCTGAAAAGTGATGCACTAATCGGAAGGTTCCCAGAGTTTGGACTGTCGGATTGAGCTGAAATTTTGATGGGTGGTAGATATAGAAATTCTGCAGCCGTTCAACGGTTGGATCTTCCAAAGGACGTACGAGCTAGGTTCTGGATACCATGCTCCAAACTCGTCCAGATTCACGTCCAGATTCGACGGGGCTCCGGTATATCGGAGATCGGTGGAGATTGCTCCATCGGAACATGACGAAATTTTACAGTGTTGTTGTAGACTCAATTCCGCACAATTCCATCGAAGGAATCGTCAAACAGATGCTTGAGGAGGTGGTGGTAGTGGATACAAGTTTGCTGTTAGGAAAAACAGCACGGTCGCCCGAGGGCAATGTTGACGTTCAGCCCCCGAGCTCCATGGATTATTCCTCCATGATCATGATAGAGATCGGAGTTGATGTTGATGAAGGCCCTCTTCCGAACATGGCAATTGGAGGCAAGGCACAGTCCTTGGTCAAGCCAAGGTGACCAGTCGAGCCGGCGACGAAGACGCTGACGTCGCAGTTGATCTGCAGGCGAGCCATTGATCCTTTTGCCGACCACACAACGAAACTCTCAATGAAAGCACCATTGTCGGTGTCAAAACCGACATATCTCGGGTAGGGGGTCCCAAGCTGTGTGTCATGGATCGATGGGTAACAGGAGACAGGAGACGATGTTTACCCAGGTCCAGACCCTCTTAATGGAGGTAATACCCTACTTCCTGCTTGATTGATCTTGATGAATATATAGATTACAAGATTTTATCTACCTCAAGATCATATGATGTGGTCTAAAACCTAGGGGTATGATGATTAATGTCATAATGATCTATCGACTAGCCTGGCCTTGGCTTATATAATGCACCAGAGGCCTAGGATAACAAGAGTCCTAGCCGAATACGTCATTGGAGAGGAGTCCTTGTATTGATCACCAAGTCTTGTGGAATACTCCTTGTATGCGGCATGGGCTGCCCGAAGTGGCCCATGAGTGAACCGCCATGGGGGTCCTCGGCCCGATCCACCTAGTCAAGAGACGATGTGGTGAGTACCCCCTAGTATAGGACACCGTCACAGGGGGCTGAACACGCTGGCGTCCACATATACCCACTGCTTCTGGAGCCCCCTCGCATCCGAGCGGAGCGTGAAGTCGATGCCGGAGCCAGCAGTCGCCACCACCGCCTGGAATGACACGCACCCCAAGCATTGCCTGCTGTTGACCAAGTGGAGTGAGAAGAAATGGTGGAGCAAGGCCACGGACGGGCCTCCGCCCACGGAGGCCTCACACAAGAAGGCAAAAGCAGAAAGGAGGATGATGGATCGAGGATCCACATGCAACGCATGGATCTGGTAATGCGAGAGCACGACATTGAAGAAGTCGGAGAACGGAGGCAGCGGGCCAGCAAAAAGGGCGTGGAGATGAAGGGGGATTTCGGTGGCTTCCAAATCAGCTATGAAACGGGACGCAGGCCATACTGTCATCGCCTTCCACTCGTTGGAATCAGAAGACGTGTGCAGTAGGCAATGATGGCTGGGCCGCATGTGCCAGGCAATTGTCAAGTCGGGCAGTTGCCGATGCGACGTGGGGAAGTGGAGACACCCACCTCCCATCAGGCGCCACACGTCATCCTGGCCCGCAGGTGATTGGGGCCCGCGGCGCGTCACACTTTCCCTTTGGCTTCGCCCCAAAGCCAAGTTTGAGCGCAGCTTGGGCCCGGGGGCTACTGTCTGCGTTTTGGGAACCAGAGTACCCATACTTACTTGCGTGCGGCCCATGGCGTGGCTCCGTCTACGTCTTGGTACGACCCATCTACAACACCTTCAAGACAAGACCCTTGCGAGGGGCCAAGCCTCGCGAGGCAGGCGACGTCAAGACCTCCGGAGGGAGCGGCCTCCCCTAGCTGCCTCCTGAGGAGCGTAGATTTCTATGCAGGCACCCATGTCATGAGGTTGAGGTGACGGAAGCCATGACGACCAAGGCCAGGCGGGCGCTAGCGGGCTCAGAGGAGCAGGTTTCCTCTTTGGTGCTAAGGAGGCAAGCGCGGGCGTGGGGTCCTGAGGAATCAACCAAAGGTTTCCATTCTCGTGCAACGAGACCAAGACCACCAGGACGGCAGGACAGATGTCATCTCCGAGCCCACCGCAGCGTCACGGCCATAAGCTTTGCAGGCGAAGACCACCTTTCCTCAAGATAAGATGTACTATTTGTCCCCTTTCAAATTGTCCACTGTGGGATCCCTTCCCGCCTTTGTTTTGGGGGAAGAGGACAGAGACCACTATAAATATAGGTTAGCCACCACCGTAGGAGGGGAGCTGTCGCTGGATCAGATCCACACCTCATCAACTCACACCCACACCAGAGCAGACCTCACGAGGTTGTTCTTCCCTTGTACTGGTTCATCCTCAGCCCCTCTTGAGGCTAATCCACCACAAAGCAGGAGTAGGGTTTTACACCGCAAGGTGGCCCAATCCTTGGTAAACTGCCGTGTCCATCGTCTTTCCTGTTCATCGAGCTGGGCTGTGAGGGCGACGAACTAGTTGGCTGGAGAGGTTTAGTTCTTCGCACACGCCCCAGATTTCGAACCTTTCTTGGGTTCGCGGAGCCCTCAATCCGACAGGTCGCTATACGTGGTGGCTGCCATAGGTGGGTTGTCATCCAACCATGGTGAGGTCGATATACGTGGTGGCTGCCTAAGTAGGGCGGGTCACGCCTTCGGTGTCTGCCGAAGTGGGGCGGGCGGCACCTACTCTGGTTGTGGCAGGGCCGGTAGCCCTGGCTCGGCGGCTGTCCATGAGGATGGCAATGGTGGTGGGTTGCATGGCACCATGGAGGTCCATGTCCATGACTGCCCCACCAACGTCAGGTTCCAGGTCATGATGGGGGGATCCTCCATCACCTCTGCCTTGACCCAGAGCTAGTCCTGACAATTCGGGGGCTTGGGGCAATAGTAAAACCCGGGGCCCCTTTAAAATAAACATAAAAAATTATGTATTGTCCTTGGCTCTTGAACATCCTAATTACCTAATAGTATATGTGTAAATATCTCCTACAACTAGCCCATTACTTATTATTAGGTAAATATACAAACTTCTAGGCTACAAATCATGATCCATTTTACAAAATGAAGAAAACAAGCAAATCAGGATATTCCACATGAAGATATCTATGTCTTTCATGTTGTAATAAGAAACTGGTCATATCTGAATATAGACTAGTTCTTGCGAAATAATTTTTTTCTAAAAGTCGCAAAAACAATACCTGCTCAACTTTGAAAATACTTGTACAACAACACCATTCTGGGGATACCTCTGCAACCATTAATATAAACTGATCAAATTGGGTCCGATTGGAATGCAATCCACAACATTTACAAAGTTGATTTTTGTGTCATCTTAAAATCAAGCACATATAGTGCAGTTTTCAACACACTAATCATATTAAGGCCTCCTTTTAATAGAGAACTGGAACAAAGCATTAACACATAGTGAAAACATGAACTCCTCAAACTACGATCATCACCGGGAAGTGTCCCGACTATTGTCACTCCGGGGTTACCGGATCATAACACGTAGTAGGTGACTATAACTTGCAAGATCGGATCTAGAACATAGATATAATGGTGATAACATAAACGGTCCAGATCTGAAATCATGGCACCCGGGCCCAAAGTGACAAGCATTAAGCATGGCAAACATCAATCTCAGAACACAATGGATACTAGGGATCAAGCCCTAACAAAACTAACTCGATTACGTGATGAATCTCATCCAACTCCTCACCTACCAGCGAGCCTACCAAGGAATTACTTACTCCCGGTGGGGAGCATCATGGAATTGGCGATCAAGAAGGGTTGGTGATGACGAAGATCGAAGATCCCCCTCTCCGGAGCCCCAAACAGACTCCAGATCTGTCCTCCCGATGAAGAACAGGAGGTGGCGGCGGCTCCATCTCATGAACCATGATAATTCTTTCTCCCTGATTTTTTTTCTCTAAATTTGCAAATTTATAGTATCAGTGTTGAGGTCTACGGGGCCACCAGGTGGGGACAACCCATCTGGGCGCGCCTGGAGGGGGGCGCTCCCTGGTGGGTTGTGCCCACCCAGGAGCACCCCTCCGGTGGTTCTTGACTCCAGAAATTCTCTTTTATTATATAAAAAATCCTCGCAAAGTTTCGTTCCAATCCGAGAACTTTCATTTCTGCACAAAAACAACACCATGGTAGTTCTACAGAAAACAACGTCAGTCTGGGTTAGTTTCATTAAAATCATGCAAATTAGAGTCCAAAACAAGAGGAACAGCGTTAGGAAAAGTAGATACGACGGAGACGTATCAACTCTTCCAAGCTTAAAGCTTTGCTTGTCCTCAAGCAATTCAGTTGATAATCTGAAAGTGAAAAAGAAAAACTTTTACGAACTCTTGTGCTCTTGTTTACATAAATAAGCTTAAATAGCACCCAGGTATTCTGTCAAGATTATAACTAACCATGTTGACAATAACTCTTAAAAATTATATTAACTCATATCAATGACATAATTAGCTAGCGATCAATAATAAGATATCTCAAAGAACATCACGTTGTCAAAACAACCATGATATAACATGACAATAGTGGTATCTCGCTAGCCCTTTTTGAGACCACAAAACATAAATACAGAGCACCTCCAAAGTTCAAGCAGCGACTAAACATTGTAATTCATGGTAGAAAAGATCCAGTCATGATGCACCTAACATTAGGTACACACAATGCATGAGGACGACAATAGTGCTCTCAGGTTATGGCGCTTATTTGAGAAGGTGATGACACAACATAAAAGTAAATAGATAGTCCCTTCGCAGAGGGAAGCAGTGATTTGTAGCGGTGCCAGAGCTCAAGTTTTTAAAACAAAGGTAAATGAAATTTTGAGAAATGCACCCTTCTTGTTTACTTTGCGACCATTAGTTATTGGTATCTTCCATGCTAAGCACATTAGTGGTGGTTCCCAAGCGATAAAAGTAAAGGTTTAGTCCCCTTCCACCAACAATCACACTCCACGACTTGTCCAAAACAACAGGCGCCGTCCATACCAACAACAGTCCCGAGGGAGTTCTGTTTAATTATTTGCAATTTGAGTTCAGGACTGGGAATCCCTATTACCACCCCTCTCGTGCAAGGACGAGTGAATAACACTCATCATGAGAATAACCCTCTTAGCATGGAAGATACTGACTACCTCCTGTTGCTCTATGAACAATCCAGGCACACAAAAATGATATTTATTTAAAGTTTTTATAGGTGGCACATGCAAATTTACTTAGGATGGCAAGGTAATACCGCATATAGGTAGGTATGGTGGACTCATCTAGAATAACTGGGGTATCAGGTTTTTCATGCAGAAGCCGAATTCTCGCTTAGTACAGGCGAAGGCTAGCAATAGGTTGAGAAGCGGCCAGCTAGAGAGAGAAAACGGTCATGAACATGCATTATGCATAAGTAACATTGGATGCTAGCATGAGTAGGATATGAACACCATGAACATAAATATCATAGAGGCTATGTTGGTTTTGATTCAACTACATGCATGAACATGTGCCAAGTCAAGCCACTCGAACATGTGCCAAGTCAAGCCACAATCATTTTAACGCAATTTTGACATCCAGGATAAATCATTGTCCACTCCTAGATACTTAAGCATGGCATGAGAAACTATATTCTCTAATTGTCATTGCAAACATGTTTGATCATAATAGGCTGAATCATGGATACTAGGTTAAACATATTTACAAAAACAGAACAAGTTTGAGTTCATACCTGTTTCTCTCTGTCACAGCCAGTTCATCAAATATCTTCATTATTGCCTTTCACTTGCACGACCGAACGATATGAAAATGATAATATTGCAAGAGTGTCATGGACTAAGCTAGAATCTGCAAACATGTTATTCAAAAGCAGAAGACAAAATAATACGGGCTTTCTGTTAGATCAACAATAATGCATATGAGAGCCACCCAACATTTTCATCATGGTCTTCTCCTTGATATGACTCAACAAAAAGAAAAAGAAGTTCAGAGAAACACACTGAAATATTTTTGGAGTTTTTGGGTTTTCTTGAACAAGCAAATAAAAATGAGAAAAACTATTTACATGGGAAAGATCCCAACAAATAAAAGAAGAAGAAATAAATCTTTTGCGGTTTTATTTTTAGTACTACAACAATTTAAACTAGGAAGAAAAACCGAAAAGTGGCAGCGAATATTTTTGGATTTTCTCAAAGTTTTTCAAACACACAAGAAGAAAGCGAGAAAATAAATTTAGAATGAATAATAAAATGAAAGAGTGCGTACACCGACAAGGGGAATGAAATGTGTGAACATGAATGTAATGTCGGTGGAAATACGTACTCCCCCAAGCTTAGGCTTTTATCCTAACTTGGTAATCAATCAGTAGCCTGCATATTGGTCAGAGTGACAGCTCACGGAGGCTCTCGGTGCAGATGCCTCAGCCTGCCGTGCAACCACAACTGCCGCGTTATGAGCTCGTGCCTCGCTCTAAAGAACGTAATATCTTCCCTTACTGTGAGCATCAAAGAGAGAAGGTGCAGGAAAATATGTGTCCACAACGGAAATTTTATTAAACAACAAGTTATAAGTGAAATTATGGGGTTCGCCACTGAAGATCTTATGACATTTCATAGCGTCAAAGTCTAAGTATTGCGTGTGTAAGATGGGGTCATAAGGCCAAGGTGAAACACCCAGCTCTCTTGCTAAGCGTGTGGCATAAATTCCACCATAAAAATATCCACTACCAGCGTTGTGTTGCAACCTGCGTGCAACAATCGCTCCAAGATTATAACTTTTGTCACCGGTGAGAGCGGTGCATGTGAGGCTAAAGTCTGGAGCACAATGTGTACTACAATCTTGTTTGCCTACAATGCATTTTCCTTAAATAATGCAAAGTACTGGATTGAGGGAAAATGAATGCTCTTTATTATACCTTCACTCCCCTAGTCTCACCATAGCAAAGACTAGTCAAGAATATCTGATACTCAGATCTTGGTGGTTCGTCTAGCGAACCCCAGAATGGGATTTTGCAACAGTGGGCAAATCTCTCTAGAGATATGGTAAATGGATTTTCATAGAGTTTAAACGACACCCTAGACTCACGTGGATGGAATTTAAATCCTTCAGTAAATGATTCAGTGAGGTTGAGGTGTTGGTTGCACTTATCTGAAAATGTAGGGACCAAGCTCAACGTTGTGAACATATTGCTCAAATTCTTCCTTAATGCCCACACGCACCATATAATCGTTGCATGTCCATAAGCATGATTTGGTGACGGCATCTCGTATGGAACTTTCACTTGGTTCAACATAAGACCGACGAGCGGAGCTGCTGCTAGAAGATGCCTCCAAGGATCTCCTCGTCGAAGAACTCCTTCCAAAGAGGTTCATCATATTCACGTACAATTTTCTGAAAAATTTTGGGTAACAAAAATTTATTAACAAAAACTTTACAAGATTGGTAACAAATACTCATAGGGATGCATAGAGGCTATATCAAGCATTCAAACTACTTAGAACTCTAATAATTCAACATGCAAGCTCGTCTACAGCAGTACCAAGAGTGACTAATTAT
Source organism: Triticum aestivum (assembly GCF_018294505.1). Classification (NCBI taxonomy): domain Eukaryota; kingdom Viridiplantae; phylum Streptophyta; class Magnoliopsida; order Poales; family Poaceae; genus Triticum; species Triticum aestivum. The sequence continues at coordinate 472,563,957 of NC_057812.1, read as the reverse complement.
TCAAAATATAAACCACTAAAGCAAAAACTAATTGGACCAACGGAGGAGTCACATACCAAGTAACGATCCCCCGAAATAGTTTCGAAAATGGAGCTTCAAGCAAAGAGATCAAAATCCGTGGGTTTGAGAGTAAGAACAGGAGAGAGAGAGAGAGAGAGCAATGGTGATATTTTTTTTCTGGAGGTAGGTGTTGATGTGGGATAAAGAGATAAGTGAGGGGGGCCATGTGGGGACCACAACCCACCAGGGTGCGCCTGGGGGTGCTGGCGCGCACAGGTGGGTCGTGCCCACCTGGTGCACCTCCCTCTGATGTTATTTGCATCAAAAATTCAGAAATACTCAGAAAAAACCGTATTAAAATTTCAGAGCATTATGAGAACTTTTCTTTTTGGGTCATTTTCTATTGCACGGGAAATTCAGAAAACAGACAAAACATGGCATTTTATTTTATTTAACTAATAAAAACAGAAAACAAAAGGTAGGACAGAAGGTAGTGCTTACTAAATTCATTAACTTCATACCTCTAAAAAATGATCCGTTAATAAGGTTGATCAAGTCTTATTAACAACCACTTCCGATTAGCATGAAACCGAAGAACTTTCGTAAATCACTAAGTTACCTCAACGGGGATATGAGTGTCCCCAACAATAAGCATTTCATATTTCTGTTTGGCAGTAGGTAGACATACATGAAAACTTCCAATAGTGATTGTCGGAGATTTTTCAATAACATTAATACCATTCACTTGGAATTGTTTCTTTGGATAGTGCACCGTATGCTAATTACCATTGATATGAAAAGTGACCTTGCTTTTATTGCAATCAATAATAGCCCCTGCAGTATTAAAAAGGGTCTACCAAGGATAATCGACAAGTTGTCATCCTCGGGCATCTCAAATATAACAAAGTCAGTCAAAATAGTAACATTAGCAACAACAATGGGCACATCCTCACAAATACAGATAGGTATGGCAGTTGATTTATCAGCCATTTGTAAAGATATTTTAGTAGGTGTTGTAGGGTGAAACCCTAGAGGGGATATTTTCACACTTGGAGGGGGAGAGCAAGAACACACAAGATCACAAGTAGGAAATCACTCAAACAAACCCAAATAACACATCCACTAGAGTAGCATACAAGAGATCCACAAGAATACATGAACAACTCAACGAAAATAGCACTAGGTAAAGTTCTTCCCACTCCTAGGAGATGAGGTCTTGATGTTGATCTTCTCCAAGAGGAGGCCTTGATAATCCAAAGGATTCTTCCCAAGGTGGGGGCTTGATCTCCAAGAGGAGGGGATACAAGGAGCAAAGCTCTCTAGTGTCTATCAAATACTTTGCTAACCTCCCCAACAAGCTAGGTGAGGAGTATATATAAGCTAGGAACGAATTGGGGGTAAAACAAGGGTACATAGGTAAATTATCCCGAAATACGCGTAGCCACGGTGGAGGGTCCGGGCACCCGGGGTCAAGGGGCCTGGGCACCCAGGGGTCGCCTAGAGACGGAGGGACGGGCACCCGGGGGTGAAGTCCGGGCACCCGGGGCTCTCTTGGGGAGGGGGGCCGGGGGTGTAAGGCCCGGGCACCCGGGGCGTCCAGGGGGCCGCGCCCTTGGCGGCTAGCGGGGCCGGGCACCCGGCGGTGGCGGTGTGGGCACCCAGGGGTGCGGGCACCCGGGGTGTCCAGAGAGCTCCGATGCTTCACGTCTTGGGGTCCTTTTTCCTCCTCCTTCTCCCTTCTTGGATGGTGTAGATGTTCTCTTGCACTTGAACCCCTCTTGGTCGTTGATGAAGCTCCGGTAATACCTATACATGCACACAAGAGGGATGTCAAGTAGTATACCATCCTCGAATGGGTCAAGTGAACATGTGTAAAGGAAATGATTAAACTTTATGTATGTGAAGTAGATGTTGCACGTGTCACTTGTTGAACGGACTCTTGACATGGTGATGTCTGTAGGATGCTCCGCATCATCCCCTCCCCCTTGGGAAAGATCTGACCTCGGATCGAAAACCAAATCACCATGGGAAAGAGACGACGTGCCCGTGTAGAAGTGAAGTTCATCAAGTACTCATAGTCTTCAAGCTCGAAATGGGCACTCTCCAATGTCACACCGTCTAGTGATTCCTTCAAAAGGAGCAAGAACAACAAACACTTGGAAAAACAAATGTGGTTAGAATTAGTGCAAAACCAAGATTTCAAGTGGTGATTCACCGAACAAGTGTCGTCATCATGCATAGCATATGGTGTAACAAAGGATTGTGACATGGCATGAAAGCACATAAATTGAGCACAATCAAGGCCATCATGGAAACAAGCATGTAAATGTGAGGTACTGATGCAAATATGTGTGACAAGAGAATAAGCATGTACCTCAAGTTCATAGTAAACATGCATTAAGCGCTCAACAAATGGTCTATGGTATGAATATGAATCATTCACAATACAAAATAAAATGAAGTGTCTAAACACATGGATCAAGTGCAAGACAATCCAAGCATAACATGCATATGTTGTAGTGAAGATAGTGTGGCACCCAACATAGTAGAAAGAACAATTGTTCATCATGTGTGAGGCAATCAAGTCAATCATGTGACAAGCATGGAAATATATGCCATCAACCGCATGAAACGAGCAAGTATGAATCATGGGTGATGCAACATAGACAAGCATAGAAATCAAGCCGTGCAAGCTAGTAGTGCAAAGATGCAACATACTAGAAGAAATCATGGCAATCATGTCATGTGAGCAAATAGTGAGCATATATAATGCGCATGACATATCACAAGCAGGAAGGCAAGATATTAGGAATGTATCACCATTGTGTTGGCAAGAAATCCTATGAAAATAGCAATGGGACATCATGACCCTCCCAACACAAGAATGAAAAATAGCATTAGGTACAAGGTAAAGATGGTAATAGCGACAAGGATCTCCACCAAGCATGCAAATACACATAGAAGTAAGAGAATCGTGAATCATGGGTAAATGCAAGCGAGAGTTACAATTGCATGGCAAGGGCATAGAAGCAAGCATAACATGCAAAGTGAACATGATAAAATGGACATAAGGTGAGAAGTGGTATAAATCCCATAGCTGCATGAGAGCCAAATAAAAGAGATGCTCGTAGTCCTTGCGTGAAGGGGACGATAGTAAGGATACTCCACAGAATCCCAAATGATCGTTGCTCTCAAGATCTCGTTTCGTCAACTAATGGGATTGTGAGGTTGACGAGTATTCGTGAGTACCTACACAAAACAAAGGCAAGGGAAAAATTGTGTGTGTGTGGTATATGTACACATCATCCATTATGATGCACACGTGTATGTGTTGGTTAGCAGAAAATATCCAATGCTCAAATAAATGAGTAGCATGATATAGAAACATGTCATCCATCATCCAATGATAATTATTGTGTCCAACATGATTGGGACGCAAATTATAGCAAGTGTGTGGCACAACAATAGCATTTTTATTCATGGGATGGATATGGTGCACACAATCATGGGGATCATGCAATTCACACTACAAAAAAAGACACATCCGTGACATTTTGGGCCGAATGAATATTTTTTTCCTGTCATGCTTATGACACTTCTAAGACGATAATTGTGACAAAACCCGGTATCATCATAGATGTGGTGGGCTCTTACTTGATGCGGAGCATCCTACATTCATCTCCATGTAGACCTTCATCAAGCCCCAAGTGGACCTACCGGACATAAGGTGAACCCACTCCTCTTCAAGATTTACATGAATATCTATGGGACTTGGTCGCTACCTCACCACGGAATGTTGTGCATCATTAGGTACGAGGGCGACCGCCGCCGAGCAGCTAAGGAGCATCCCGGAGGCCAAGGAGAAGGACCCCAAGGCCACGAGGAAGAACGGGAAGCTCAACCACAGCTGGACAGGAGGTCCTAGGCGACCCCGTGCGCACGGGCCCCGAAGACCCCTTGCCCACGGGCTACACCGGGAGCTGGCACTGGAGCACCCCGTGCGCACGGGCCTATACCGTGCCCACGGGACCCCCGTGCGCACGGGCCCAACTTACCCCGTGCGCACAGGCCCTACAGGATGGATGACTGTGATTGCTGTTTGGGCCTCCTCTTCATCCACTTCGTCCCCATGCCTAGATATTCGGTACCTAGACCATATGTTAGGGTTAGCAAAGTATTAGATGAGATATTTGTGAGCTTTGCTCCTTGTACCACTCCTCCTCTTGAGAGAGAGAGAGAGACCTCTCCCATGGAGATCAAGACCTCCTTTGGAGAAGATCCCTAGTGGCTAGATCCCCATCATAGGATCACCAAGACCTCATCTCCTTCATAGGATTTGGGATGAACTTTACCATGTATCTTATTTCCCTTTGATTGTTCATTTACCTTGTGGATCTTGTGTGTTTGATTGTCTAGTGGATGTGTGATTGGACTTGTTCTTGAGTGTTCCTCTTGTTTTCCCTCTTGTGTTCATCTTGTTCTTGGGGATTCCCCCTCCAATTCGTGAAAGATCTCCACTTAGGGTTCCACCCTATATCATTTGGTATCATGAGCCATGGTTTCTCACGAAATTGGAGCCCCCTCTTTGTTTTCTAGCCTAGTTTTGTTGATTTCGTCCTAAGTTCGAAAATCCCCACCAAAAAATAGCCCCATTTTTTTTGTGATTTGTTGGTTTGGTGATGTTTTGTTGGATTTGATACATGGATTTGCTTGCTTTCAAGTGGATCTAGCCTCCCCCCATCTTTTCCCCACCATCCAACCCCAAAATCTCCCCAATTTTGCCTAAGAAATCTCCAATTTCCGCCACGAAATCGCAAAATTTCCGCCCACCCCGTGCCCATGGACCCCAGACCCTGTGCGCACAGCCCCCCGAAAAGTCTCTGGACACCCCGTGCCCACAGCCCTGTATCGTGCGCATGGGACCCTGTGCCCATGGGCTCCTACCCCCGTGCGCATGACCCCCCCCCCCCCAGGACAGCCGCGAGTGCTTCACCGTTTTGCCCATAACTTCCACATCCGGAGTCCGATTTTCGCGTTCTTTAGCTCGTTGAGTAGCTATTGACATCCCCCATCCATCTAGATAGGTTCCATCACCATTTGACTCCATCAAAATTTTGAAATTTTGGCATCTTTGCCTAGGCCTTCCACCATATCATCCGCAAAAACCACCATAGCCTTCCGCAACCTAACCCATTTTGCTCCATTTAGCATTTGTGGTTGTTTGAGTGGTGACTTGAGTCTCCTAAGGTGTTTCGGCTACTTAGGGACGGTTGCTTCTTCTTCAACCACAACCACCGCTTTCCGCTACCACCATTTGACATTGTCATTTGAGATTTTGAGTTCGTGGTTTTTACCGTTTCCTAAGGTGTTTCGGCTACTAGGGACGGGTCTACATCATCTTGGTATCTACATCAAGAACACCGCCAATCATCATCACAAAGGACGGTAACCTCGACGACACCATTGTACATTCCCCTTGCAATTGCATTGATAACCCCTAGCCCATTTTGCGTCCCTTGCCTATCGAGACTAGCCATTTGAGTATTGCCGGCAACGTTACTTGTGCACATTAGTGACCTACACCTTCCATTGCATACCATATTGGTATCATCATATCATCTCTTGTGTCAGAAGATTGTTCCCGCATATACACAATTGCTATCTTGGTTTGTGCATTTCGCATAGTGGCCATATAAAAAAAAGAGAATAAGCTTTTAAGCAAAGAAAAGAGAGCAAAGAGCTTGTAAGCAAGTGCCATAGCATCATACCATTGCACATAAGATTGTCATATCCGATCATCTTGGATCATCTTGAGAGGAACAACGGGAACATCATACACATAGCATACTTGGGATAGAAAGCTCATACATTTTGCATCTTATAGGTTGTGCACAAGTGTCGTATCCGCCTATTGAGCAATCGTGCTAGCGTCTCTCTTGAGTTATGCAACATGAGCATTTTCCACGGATTCCACATTTTGTGTTCATTCCTTGGTTGCATGACCCCATTTATCTATCCGTGTGCCACATATTGCTATTGGTCTACTTGTTTCACTTGCGAATTTGTGAATATTTTCCAACATTATTGACTCTTGCTAACATTTTGCATCAAATTTTTTGTGCCACTATCCTCACCAAGCTCCTCCATAAGCTTTACTTGATCGGTGTGAGTGAACAAGTCGGGTACCAATTCCACTATTCTTTCATCTCACATTGAGTGATACGAGATACATCCTCAACTTTGGGAAAAGGTAACTTGGTATTGTTTATCTCATTTCCTACTCACCTTTGCTTGAGTCTTGTGATGGATAGGCAAGGCATTTCACCTCCGGTATACAACAACAACGACGAGTTTGATGCCACGAACAACTCCAACGACGCCAAGATGCAAGCTCAAATGGAGGACATCAAAGCCCTCATCAAGAACCGCAAGCGGTCTTCCTCATCTTCAAGAAGACGCTCAAGTGCAAAGACTTCCGAGCTACCATCTCCGGCAAGTACACACAAGCATCAACATCGACAAGACCATGACGAGCGACCTACTGGACGAGAGTTGGCTTCTCTGCCACCCCCGTGCACACGGGCCCTCGACCCCCATGCACACGGCCTCCAGCACCCCCGTGAGTATGGGCTATACAGAGCCGCGACATCAACCCCAAGACCATAGTTTCTTCAACACCTTTGGCATCTTCGCCAAGTGACTTCAAGGCATCTTCGCCTTCGGATGTAAGACATCTTCGCCTACTCCACGAGCTCAAGTCCACTACTCCCTCGAACTACTACGACCTCGACACCAACAACGAGATTCCTTTCTATGGGACTCTAGAACCCGAGGAGTATCTCGAGTGGGAGCATTTGATGGACGACTACCTCAAGCTACATCAAGTTCCTCCCGAAGATCAAGTGAAGTGCGCCTCAAGAAACTTCCACGACTACACGTCCACATGGTGGCTTCACACACCTTCGGAGAGCAACGACATGAGTTGGCCCAAGACGAAGAAAGCTATGTGGCGAGAGTTCGTGCCTCCAACCTACACTGAACAACTTCTACGCCAATTGGAGAACACCATCCAAGGATCCAAGTCCATCGACGAGTACTGCAAGGAGATGAAGCATGCCTTGCGACGTGCCGGCATGGACGACCCCGTTTTAATGAAGTTCCACTTCATGAAGGGATTGAACAACGACATCTCCAAGACTATCTTCCTCGAGAACTACAAGTCCCTCGATGACAACTACATTGGTGCTCTCAAGGCGGAACAAGAACTCATGAAGGCCAAGGCTTCTCGACCCCAAGCACACTTCTCGACAACCAAGCTCCAACACGGCGAGCATGAGGCTAGTACCACCACGATGTCCAAGCCCGATGAGCTCCAAGACGATCCTCCCAAGTTCGAATTCACCGCCAACCCTCTTTGTGGCCTTGATGATGCCGAGTCCTCCATGACTCTTTTTTAAGATGGTGCGGCAACGAGTACGACGACGGAGATCTTAAAGGACCAAGCTTTGGAGGCAAGCGACATGGTGACGAGTAAGGATGATGCTTCCATCTTAGGAGACGAGAGTGATGTTGTGCCATCTTCGACCTTCATCCACGACGAGAGTGATGATGTGCCATCTTCGGCCTTCATCCATGGCGACGATGATGAGACGGTTGAGCATGGGATTTTCCCTTCGACCACGGTGACGTATGATGACTTGAGTGACTTTAGCCACCATATTGAGATTGAGAGTGACTTCACCACTAGCCCCATATCTCATGACTTGCCCCAATTCCCATGTGTGGAGAGCCACCACCACCACCACTTGAGTGATTTGAGTGACTCCACCATATGCGACATTGAGTGCACCTACCTTGAGGGAGCGAGTGAGCCACCACCACATAGAGAGAGTGAGGTAGTTGATGAGGCATATGAGGCCATTTCACTTTCTAACAACTTAACCTCTACCTCTATTGTGTGTTCTCCTTTGGTTCTAGGTCCCATCTATGATGACGCGCCGATCTTCGATGACTTCGTCCTCCCTTTGGACAAGACGATGGCCATGGTGGACTATGATGCACCCCCACATGGTTCCATCATGATGAAGATGACCACGATTTGGTCTTTACCACCTCACCTACACCACTTGAGTGGAATGAACAAGGTACCATAGGTGAAGGTGATGCTCTAGTCCCACTAGTGGACATTCTTGACATTGATTGCTTGCATGATGTTGATCCACCTATTCCCATGCTTCATGCTAGTGCGACTTCCTCATGTCATGCCTTACCACTTTATGATGACTATGATGATGAGCATGTTGAATTGCCTAGTTGTGATGCCATGTTACATAGGATTTCTTGTGACAATTCTCTAGGTCACATCATGTTTGACAATCCGCTTGACTTGTCATATGCTATGCATGAGATCAACAATATGTCATATTTGCAATCTCTTCATAGTGACTATGCATATGCCATTAAAATTAACCCAATTTGCACTTATGGCATAGATGAAAAGCCCATGGTTATTGGCATTTGTTTTTCTTGTGATGATATTGCTATGCTTCATTTGCATCATTTATCTCATATGCCATGTGAGGGAGTCCTGGATTAGGGGGTGTCCGGATAGCCGGACTATAACCTTTGGCCGGACTCTTGGACTATGAAGATACAAGATTGAAGACTTCGTCCCGTGTCCGGATGGGGCTTTTCTTGGCGTGGAAGGCAAGCTTGGTGATACGGATATGTAGATCTCCTCCCATTGTAACCGACTCTGTGTAACCCTAGCCCTCTCCGGTGTCTATATAAACCGGAGGGTCTTTTGTCCGTAGGACGAACAACAATCATACCATAGGCTAGCTTCTAGGGTTTAGCCTCTCTGATCTCGTGGTAGATCTACTCTTGTATTACCCATATCATCAATATTAATCAAGCAGGAGTAGGGTTTTACCTCCATCGAGAGGGCCCGAACCTGGGTAAAAACATTGTGTCCCTTGCCGCCTATTACCATCTGCCTGGCGCATAGTTCGGGACCCCCTACCCGAGATCCGCCGGTTTTGACACCGACATTGGTGCTCTCATTGAGAGTTCCTCTGTGTTGTCATCTTTAGGTCCGATGGCTCCTCCGATCATCAACAGCTATGTGGTCCAGGGTGAGACTTTTCTCCCCGGACAGATCTTCGTATTCGGCGGCTTTGCACTGCGGGCCAATTCGCTTGGCCTCTGGAGCAGATTCAAAGCTACGCCCCTGGCCATCAGGTCAGATTTGGAAGCTTGAACTACACGGCTGACATCCACGGAGACTTGATCTTCGACGGATTCGAGCCGCAGCCGGGCACGCCGCACTGTCACGATGGGCATGACTTAACCTTACCGCTGAACAGTGCCCTGGAAGCCGCACCCGCATTAGCTCCGACCCTTAGTTCAGAGCCAACCGCGCCGATCGAGGATGGGTGGCTAGACCCCGCCTCAGGGGCTGCAGTCTCAATGGGGATCGTGCCGAACACTAGCCTTATCCTCTGCGAAGCCCGTGACTCCAAGGTGCCGGACTCTTCTCCGGACTCTGAACCCTCTGCACCCCTGCCAATCGAATCCGATTGGGCGCCTATCATGGAATTCACCACCGCGGATATCTTTCAGCACTCGCCCTTCGACAATATTCTGAATTTGTTAAAGTCTCTCTCTTTATCAGGAGAGTCCTGGCCGGATTATGGCCAACAGGATTGGGATGCGGACGACGAAGAAATTCGATGCCCACCCACCACCCACTTCGTAGCCACTGTCGATGATTTAACCGACATGCTAGACTTCGAGTCCGAGGACATCAATGGTATGGACGATGACGTAGGAGATGAACATGAACCAGCGCCTATAGGGCACTGGAAAGCCACCTCGTCATATGACATATATATGGTGGATACACCCAAAGAAGGCAATGGCGACGGAACAACGGGGGATGACCCCTCCAAGAAGCAACCCAAGCGCCAGCGTCAGCGGCACTGCTCTAAGTCCCGCCAAAGCAAAAACGGTGATACCAACACGGGAGATAATAACACCCCAGACAGTGCCGAAGACAACTCCCTCCAGCAAGACTCGGCGCAGGAGGATGGAGACGCCAACCCTCCTGAGAGGGCGGCAGACAGAGAGGAAGAGGATGATAATTACATGCCCCCTGCGAAGACGAGGCAAGCCTCGGCGACGACGAATTTGTCGTGCCCGAGGATCCCTACGAACAAGAGCGCTTTAAGCGCAGGCTTATGGCCACGGCGAGTAGCCTTAGGAAAAAACAGCAACAGCTTAGAGTTGATCAAGATTTGCTAGCCGATAGATGGACTGAAGTCCTTGCGGCCGAGGAATACGAACTCGAACGCCCCTCCAATAGCTACCCAAAGCGCAGGTTGCTACCCCAATTGGAGGAGGAAGCGCTTAAACCTACATCACCAGCGCATGAGGCTGCTGATCGGCCACCTCGCAGCCGCGACAGAGAGGCCTCTCGGCCCTCCACTCAAGCCGCACCCCGGCGTCGCTCAAAAAATACCAAGGCACGGGGAAACGCGCCGGACCTGTGTGATATGTTGGAGGACAAGGGAAAGCAAACAATATCAATCTACGGATCGCGTGGGCGCCCCACGACACGAGATGATAACCGTCACGCCGGATACAGCAAGTCCGGCCGGGCCGAACACAGCAGATAAAGCTCATTTGAGCTACGTCGTGATATAGCCCAGTACAGAGGGGCCGCACACCCACTATGCTTCACAGACGAAGTAATGGATCATCAAATCCCAGAGGGTTTCAACCCCGTAAACATTGAATCATACGATGGCACAACAGACCCTGCGGTCTGGATCGAGGACTATATCCTTCATATCCACATGGCCCGCGGTGATGATCTACACGCCATCAAATACCTCCCACTCAAGCTTAAAGGACCAGCTCGGCATTGGCTTAACAGCTTGCCAGCAGAATCAATTGGTTGTTGGGAGGACCTGGAAGCCGCATTCCTCGACAATTTCCAGGGCACCTATGTGCGTCCACCAGACGCCGATTACCTGAGCCACATAATTCAGCAGCCAGAGGAATCTGCCAGACAATTCTGGACACGGTTCTTAACTAAGAAAAAATCAAATCGTCGACTATCCGGACGCCGAGGCCCTAGCAGCCTTCAAGCATAACATCCGTGATGAGTGGCTTGCCCGGCACCTCGGACAGTAAAAGCCGAAATCTATGGCAGCCCTCACGACACTCATGACCCGCTTTTTGCGCAGGAGAAGACAGCTGGCTGGCTCGTAGCAATAACATGACCAAGAGCCCTGGTAATTCGGATACCAAGGACAGCAGTGGCAGGTCGCGTCACAACAAGCAAAAGTGCCGCATTAACAGCGACAATGCAGAGGACACGGCAGTTAATGCCGGATTCAGAGGCTCTAAACCCGGTCAGCGGAAAAAGCCATTCAAAAGAAATACTCCGGGCCCGTCCAGTTTGGACCGAATACTCGATCGCTCGTGCCAGATACATGGCACCCCCGAAAAGCCAGCCAATCACACCAACAGGGATTGTTGGGTGTTCAAGCAGGCCGGTAAGTTAAATACCGAAAATAGAGACAAGGGGCTGGACAGCGACGAGGACGAAGAGCCCCGGCCACCGAACAATAATGGACAGAAGGGCTTCCCCCCACAAGTGCGGACGGTGAACATGATATATGCAACCCACATCCCCAAAAGGGAGCAGAAGCATGCACTCAGGGACGTATATGCGTTGGAGCCAGTCGCCCCAAAGTTCAACCCATGGTCCTCCTGCCCGATCACTTTTGATCGAAGGGACCACCCCACTAGTATCCGTCATGGCAGAATCACTGCATTGGTTCTAGACCCAATCATTGACGGATTTCACCTCACTAGAGTCCTTATGGACTCCGACAGCAGCCTGAACCTGCTTTATCAGGATACAGTGCGGAAAATGGGCATAGATCCCTCAAGGATTAAACCCACAAAAACGACCTTTAAAGGCGTCATACCAGGCGTAGAGGCCAACAGTACAGGCTCAGTCACACTTGAGGTGGTCTTCGGATCCCCGGATAATTTCCGAAGCAAGGAGTTAATTTTCGACATAGTCCCATTCTGCAGTGGCTATCACGCGCTGCTCGGACAAACTGCATTTGCGAAGTTCAATGCGGTTCCACACTACGCATACCTCAAGCTCAAGATGCCAGGCCCTCGAGGAGTCATTACGGTCAATGGAAACACCGAACGCTCCCTCAGAAGGGAGGAGCATACGGCAGCCCTCGCAGCGGAAGTACAAAGCAGCCTCTCAAGGCAATTCTCCATTCCGGCTATTAAACATCCGGACACCGTCAAGCGCACCAGGAGCAACCTACAACAAGACCGCCTGGCACGTTCTGAGCAAGCATAGCAGTGCGGCCCCAACCCCCGCCCTCGCGAAACGGTGAAATCAGTGCTATGCGTACATAACTACGCTCTGAAAGTACCATGGGCACAAGGGGAGGGGCACCATCATGGCACGCCTGAAACGCGGATCAACCGCACTAGGGGCTGCAGATTTTTGTCATTTTTTCTTACTTTCAGGACTCCACTCTCCGGACGACCGGGTCGGCAGTAAAATTGCCGCACAAACGATACAACAACCAGGGAAGCAGAAAGCTACGCCGCACTATGGAACTCCCAGGTGGTCTCTATAACGAGCAGTATACCTGTTTCACATACCATTCCGCAGCCTGCCCCTGGAGGGGACATGTTAAATAGTCCCTCTCATGCTTACCACACTATTTGTATCGTTCTGCTTTTGCAGCAGCCGTTTAAAATAAACAATGCTTAGATTCAGCTTATTATTGCATTCTCTATTTATTCATTTTCCAATATATATGTTCAATCATGACATTTAGCACCCATACACTTTGGTACGGCCAATACGCCAGGGGCTCAAGCACCCCATAATACGGCGTGAGAAGTCCGAAAACTTTCACAAGTGCGGCCCTCCAAACTTATCATGTCTTTGGTCAATAGTTGGGTTTCCCGGCTCCCATGTTTTGGTACCTTACGTTCCGCTATATCGGCTAAGGTAGCACTGGGAGAACTACTGCGATTGTGCCCCAGTAGAGAAAGCTAAAACTGACTATCATGATAGGGCGAGAGCTGGTCGCTGTTCGAGAGGTTTCGAGTCCCTAAAGACTCATGCTGCTTAGAGCGAGGAGTCGTCTTTGTCCGGCCTAGGCGTGTATAGCACCCTGAACTCGGTTTTCCGAACACTAGGGGCTTCGCCGAAATTTAAAATATAGAATTCTATGGATAAGTGAGAGTGATAACGCATTATAGTCTGATTGCCTTGTTCGTTGTGCTGAGCACCTCCCTCGAAGGACCCAACAATGGGAAAAGAGTGCTCAGGTTTATCCCGAACACCCCAACACTCATGGCAAGGGGGCAGAAGCCGACGACTCGCCATCTCTCAGATTTTATAAACGGCTGCATAGAAGGTAATATTTTAAATCAAAACAAGCATTGCATAGCGCATATGAACAAATTTTCAGCGCACAGGATAACACGAGCGAGTTTACTCAAATATTACATCTTTAGTACATTCGTCTACCACAAGGTGGGCACCCTTCAAGACGCCCTCATAATACATCTCGGGGTGGCGATGCTCCTTGCCTGGCGGTGGCCCGTCCTTCACAAGCTTCTCTGCATCCATCTTGCCCCAGTGCACCTTAGCGCGGGCAAGCGCCCTACGGCCACCTTCGATGCAGACGGAGCGCTTGATGACTTCAAGCCATGGACAGGCGTCCACTAGCCGCCTCACCAACCCAAAGCAGCTCCCAGACAGGGCCTCTCCAGGCCACAGCCGAACTATAAGGCCCCTCATGGCCTGTTCGGCCGCCTTATGGAGCTCGATCATCCGCTTCAGCTGGTCGCTCAAAGGAACCGGGTGTCCGGCCTCAGCATACTAAGACCAGAACACCTTCTCCGTCGAGCTGCCCTCCTTGGCTCGGTAGAAAGCGGCAGCATCGGACACACTGTGGGGCAAATCTGCGAATACTCCTGGAGAGCTCCGGACTCGGGTAAGTAACAAGTAATTCACTTTCACATGCTTGCTTTGCATAAAGAATGCCTTACCCACCACTATCTTCTTCATCGCCTCAACTTCCTGGAGGGCTTTCTGGGCTTCGGCCTTGGCAGACTTAGCATTTTCAAGGGCCGCCGCGAGCTCGGACTCTCGCGTCTTCGAGTCAAGCTCCAAACTCTCATGTTTTTTCACGAGAGCCTGAAGCTCTTGCTGCACCTCGCCAACCCGCGCCTCCTGCTTCTCCCGCTCTGTGCGCTCCGTGGCTGCCTTCTTTTCAGCCTCGGACAGCGCTTGCTTAAGGGTCGCCACCTCTGTCGTGGTCCCTATGACACCAATAGCGATCCTGTCATTTTTTGCAACTGCATCTTTTTAAATAAACTCCACAAGGTATTACTTACCTTCTTTTTCCTTGAGCTGCTTCTTGGCAAGGCCGAGCTCTTGCTCGGACCGCTCGAGGCTCTGCTTCAGCGCATCCACCTCCACCGTCAGTGTGGCAGAGGCCAGTAGCGAAGCCTACATACGCATATTACCTTAATTATGTTAGACTCCTGTGAATGTTATTAGATCCTCTATACAGCTTTGCTTTCCGAACGCCAAACAGAGCATCAGGGGCTACTGTCTATGCGGTAATATTTTCACATATTTTTCATACCTCAAAGCCTGTTAGCAGGCTGGCACAAGCTTCAGTCAGCCCGCTCTTGGCGGATTGAACCTTCTGGATCACCGCACTCATAATAGTGCGGTGCTCCTCGTCGATGGAGGCACCATTAAGCACCTCCAGCAAATTGTCCGATGCCTTTGGTCGGACGGAGGTCACCGGCGTCGCAGGCTTGCCCTTCTTCTTAGGGGGCCGCCTGCCAGACTCCGGAACCATTGCAGGTTCCGGTGCGGTGTCCGGCCCAGGGCCGGACTTGGAGCCCTCTGGGGCTTTGTCCCCTTTACACCTGGGGTCCGAGAGGTCGCCTTGTGGCGCCTCCAGGACCACCTCCTCCTGGCTTGGAGCCTTCTGGGATAGCACCTCGACGTCGTCCGTAGGGCAGGGGGAGGTAGCGGTCAGAAGTGAAAAACTATTCACGTCCGACGAATCCAGGGAACCGCTCGACGACACGTCGAGCCGGGCCTTGGGTGGACTGCATAATTATATTCGGCGTCAGAAGATACTATGCAATAAAGGAATGCCATGAGTCATTCTGGTATCCGGATACTTACGATTTTGCCAGGGGCTTGGCCCAGAGCGGCCACTACTCTTCGTTGTCGTCGGCGTTGGTGGAGTGGTCCTCAGAAGGGTCCTCCCTTTCTTGGACCCTCCAGCCTCCCCAGTTGGGGCGGCCTTCCTTTTCTTCTCTCCCCCCGGTGGGGAAGAGACCTCTCTCTCCTCCTCCTCATCTTCGTGGGAGGAGTCCGCCTCGGAGTCATCGGACGGTGATTCCGACTCCACCGGGCGCCGGGAACTCTTTCGTGTTCCCGTGGCCTTCTTCTCCGGCACCACGTAAGGTGCCGGAACCAGCAGCTCCGCCAAGCGGGCGTCCGCTGGGTCTTCGGGCAAAGGGGCCGGACAGTTGATCTGTTTGGCCGTCCTCATCCAGTCCTATCGAAGACATGGGAGCTTAGATCCCGCATAGAGTCAAACTATGAAACACAAATACCCTGTAAGAAGTAAAAACAGCTTACCGCGTTGGCCTGACGCTGCGGGCTGAATCCGCGATCCTCGGTAGCGGATGTGGGAGCCTCGGCGCCCTTGAATAGCACCTTCCAGGCATCTTCGTACGTTGTGTCGAAGAGCCTGCTCAGAGTTCGGTGCTGGGCCAGGTTGAACTCCCACAAGCTGAAAGCCCGTTGTTGGCACGAGAGGATCTGGCAGATGAGCATGACCTGGACTATGTTGACAAGCTTGAGCTTCTTACTCACCAAGTTTTGGAGGCATGTTTGGAGTCCGGTCAGCTCTCCTTTTTTACCCCACGGCAGGCCCTTCTCTTTCCAGGAGGTGAGCCACGTAGGGATTCCAGATCGGAACTTGGGGGCTGTGACCCAGGCAGGGTCGCGCGGCTCGATGATGTAGAACCACCCCGATTGCCACCCCTTTATGGTCTCCACGAAGGAACCCTCAAGCCATAGGACGTTGGGCATCTTGCCCACCATGGCGCCTCCACACTCCGCCTGACGGCCGCCCACTACCTTCGGCTTGACATTGAAGGTCTTCAGCCATAAACCGAAGTGGGGCTGGATGAAGAGGAAGGCCTCGCACACGACGATGAACTCCGAGATGTTGAGGATGAAGTTTGGGGCTAGATCGTGGAAGTCCAGGCAGTAGTAGAACATGAGCCCCGGACAAATGGGTAGAGAGGGAAACCTAGTCCGCGGAGGAAATGGGTGAGGAACACCACCCTCTCATGGGGCTTGGGGGTGGCGATAAGCTGCCCCTCGTTTGGAAGCTGGTGCGTGATGTCCTCCGACAAGTATCCGGCTTTCCTCAGTTTCTTGATGTGTCCCTCTGTGACGGAGGAGACCATCCACTTGCCTCCCGCTTCGGACATGGCTGGAGAAAGTTGAGGTGGGGAATGTGGACTTGGGCGCTGGAGCTCGAGTGCGCGAGAATGGATGAGCAAAGGAGGAAGAAGGTGTGGATGAAAAAGGTGGATCCTTATCCCCTTATATGGGCGGACGAAACTGCGTGTCCCCATCCGCCTGGTAAAACTCGCTTATCTCCCAAGCGCTGTAATCAATGGCACGGTTGGGTTACCCACACCCGTATTGATGAGAATCCCGGAATAAGGGGACACGATCTCTGCTTCTACAAGATGTGCCAAGGAAACTGCCTCTCTAAACGCTCTAAGGTGGGACAGTAAAACGATTCGAATAAAAGCTTGGTCGTGGTGTGATGTCATGCTACGGAATACGTCAGAAGATTAGATTTGTGTAAATACTATTCTCTCTATGGCAATATGTGGAATTTATTTTGCAGAGCCGGACACTATCCTTGTGTCCAAAATCTTCTATGGAGTATTCGGAGGAGGAACCCGCCTTGCAATGCCGAAGACAATTTGCGCGCCAGACTCGTCGTCATTGAAGCCCGTTTCAGGGGGCTACTGAGGGAGTCCTGGATTAGGGGGTGTCCGGATAGCCAGACTATAACCTTTGGCCGGACTCTTGGACTATGAAGATACAAGATTGAAGACTTCGTCCCGTGTCCGGATGGGACTTTCCTTGGCATGGGAGGCAAGCTTGGCGATACGGATATGTAGATCTCCTCCCATTGTAACCGACTCTGTGTAACCCTAGCCCTCTCCGGTTTCTATATAAACCGGAGGGTCTTTTGTCCGTAGGGCGAACAACAATCATACCATAGGCTAGCTTCTAGGGTTTAGCCTCTCTAATCTCGTAGTAGATCTACTCTTGTACTACCCATATCATCAATATTAATAAAGCAGGAGTAGGGTTTTACCTCCATCGAGAGGGCCCGAACCTGGGTAAAAACATTGTGTCCCTTGCCTCGTGTTACCATCCGCCTAGATGCATAGTTCAGGACCCCCTACCCGAGATTCGCCGGTTTTGACACCGACACCATGCCATGACCACCTAGCTTCGGATATGCATTGTTTTGGATGTTGTCCATTTTCTCCATATGATGTTTCCCCTCATGAGGAGACCCCCATAGTTTCCTCATACCCATTAGGAGATTTTGATCCATTCCATCCATTGCACGATCCCAATACTTGTGTGCACCATATGCTCCCCATGAATAAACATGCTATTGATGTGCCATATACGTGTATGTTAAATTTGCATCCCCATCGTGTCATACACAATAACTATTCTTTCATGATGGATGACATGTTCTTATACCATGCATCAAATTTCTTTGAGCGATGCTTATCTTGTGCTAACTCACACATGCACATACACATCATGATGGATGATGTGTACATTTACCACGCACACACAATTTTTCCTTTGTCTTTGTCTTGTGTAGGTACTCATGTATACTCGTCAACCTCTCAATCCCAAGAGTTGACGAAACGAGCTCTTGAGAGCAACGATGACTTGGGATCCCGTGGACTATCCTTACCACAATTCCCTTCGCGCAAGCACTACACACATCTCTTCTACTTAGCTCTCAAAAGGCTATGGGCTATATATCACTTGTTACTTTATGCCCATTGTATCTTGTTCATTTTGCATGTTATACCTCTTTACATGATTTTGCCATGCAATTGTGACCCTTGCTTGCATTTACCCATGATTCACAATTATGCTACTTCTATGTGTATTTGCATGCTTGGTGGAGATTCTTGTTGCTATTGCCATGTTTATCATGTGCCTCATGCTATTGATGCTATTTTGCTCATATCTTGCTTCCATACTTGTGATATGTCATGTGCATTATTCATGCCCACCATTTGCACACATGACATGCTTGCCATGATTCCTTCTAGTATGTTGCATCTTCTCACTACTAGCTTGCTTGACTTGATCACTATGATTACTTGCTTGGTTGCATCACCCATGTTCCATTCTTACTCGCTTTCTTGGGTTGATGACATATATGTTCATGCCTCTCACATTATATATCTTGATCATTATCTCTTGTCTCCATTAGTTGCACCTCTCATATGCCATTGTAGTGAGTGCATCCATGCTATGCTTATTCATCTTGGAGACTTGGACATATTACTTGTGATGCATGCTTGTTTACTTGAGCCTATTGTATTTGGTTGTTCTTGCATCATATGCCTCCATACTATGAAATGCTCCCTTGTCCTTTCTTATGATGAGCATGATGCACACACTTATTGGGTATCTTACCACACGAATGATAGGTTTTGCATTTCTGCTAACCTCATTTGTTTTTCCGAGTGTTTGCCATCTTCTTTCGTTTTGAAGGATACACAAGGCAGTAACATGATGAGACAACTTGGTCATGTGAAGGCATACACGATGCGCGACATCAACATTTTCGACATTCTCATAAAGGTGAACTCATTCCCTTTGATCCACCCTCACATATGCATATTGGATGGGTCATTCTTTCATTGTTGTTTCCTTCTTGTTGTCTACATGATACATCGCGTGAACGGAGGAGCGACATTGAAGATTGACTCTATGGACCTTCACATTGAGGAGCGCTCGGACTTATTGGCTGCACCTTCGAACCTCCACTCATGCCGCGACATTGAGCATTGGTACATCAACACTCCTTTGACACATTGCACCCACACCTTCATATTTGTTGATTATGCTCACACATGTCATGCTCGATGGAAATATCATACTCACCACAAATTTGCACCCTATTCATGGATTGACTCACATTATGATTGCCTTGTTGCATCTTGTATTCCCATGTCATCCATGATATATGAGCTTGTACATTTCCTTAGCAAATTTGTTGTGATCTTTCTTGATGGCATATTCCTACATCATGATCATATTGCCTACCATCAATTGCATGCTAAATTCTCCATATTGAGCATACATTTCCATATTCATGCTATGGATAAACCGTCTCACTATGACATCATTTTGCACCATGGTTGCATTAATCACATTCTCAATTCATTTGTGTGCACAATGAATGCTTTTCCTCCCATGAATGCTTTACATGTCATTTTACATCATCTTGATAAGATTCATGCGCTTTGTCACGGACAATCTTGCCGCACGGACTTATACTTATTTGATGGACACTTTGTGTGTACTAACCGTTGTATTTCCGAGTGTCGCTTGTGTTTGCTCTTTTTGCATGTCTACCACTCCGGAGACACCTTGGAGTACTTGGATTGCACAATGTCTTCAACTCCATCCAACTTCAAGTCCGTTGATGACCACCGTTTCCATGGTGATGAGGATCATGATCCGAGGTCGGATCTCTCCCAAGGGGGGGGGGAGATGATGCGGAGCATCCTACGTTCATCTCCATGTACACCTTCATAGCTCATCAAGCCCCAAGTGGACCCACTGGACTTAAGGTGAACCCGCTCCTCTTCAAGATTTACATGAATATATATGGGACTTGGTCACTACCTCACCACTGAACGTTGTGCATCATTAGGTACGAGGGCGACCGCCGCCGAGCAGCTAAGGAGCATCCCGAAGGCCAAGGAGAAGGACCCCAAGGCCACGAGGAAGAAAGGGAAGCTCAACCGCAGCTGGACAGGAGGTCCCAGGTGACCCCGTGCGCATGGGCCCCGGAGACCCCGTGCCCACAGGCTACACAGGGAGCTTGCGCTGGAGCACCCCGTGCGCATGGGCCTGTACCGTGCCCACGGGACCCCCGTCCACACGGGCCCAACTTACCCCGTGCACATGGTCCCTACAGGATGGATGGCTGTGATTGCTGTTTGGGCCTCCTCTTCATCCACTTCGTCCCCATGCCTATATATTTGGTACCTAGACCAGATGTTAGGGTTAGCAAAGTATTAGATGAGATATTTGTGATCTTTGCTCCTTGTACCACTCCTCCTCTTGAGAGAGAGAGAGAGAGACCTCTCCCATGGAGATCAAGACCTCCTTTGGAGAAGATCCCTAGTGGATAGATCCCCATCATTGGATCACCAAGACCTCATCTCCTTCATAGGATTTGGGAGGAACTCTACCATGTATCTTATTTCCCTTTGATTGTTCATGTACCTTGTGGATCTTGTGTGTTTGATTGTCTAGTGGATGTGTGATTGGACTTGTTCTTGAGTGTTTCTCTTGTTTTCCCTCTTGTGTTCATCTTGTTCTTGGGGATTCCCCCTCCAATTCGTCAAAGATCTCCACTTAGGGTTCCACCCTATATCATTTGGTATCATGAGCCATGGTTTCTCATGAAATTGGAGCCCCCCTCTTTGTTTTCTAGCCTAGTTTTGTTGATTTCGTCCTAAGTTCAAAAATCCCCACCAAAAACTAGCCCCAAATTTTTTTGTGATTTGTTGGTTTGGTGATGTTTTGTTGGATTTGATCCATGGATTTGCTTGGTTTCAAGTGGATCTAGCCTCCCCCCATCTTTTCCCCACCATCCATCCCCAAAATCTCCCCAATTTTGCCCAAGAAATCTCTAATTTCCGCCACGAAATCGCGAAATTTCCGCCCACCCCGTGCCCACGGACCCCAGACCCCGTGCGCACGGGCCCCCGAAAAGTTCCTCCCGAAGATCAAGTGAAGTGCGCCTCAAGAAACTTCCACGACTACGTGTCCACATGGTGGATTCACACACCTTCAGAGAGCTACGACATGAGTTGGCCCAAGACGAAGAAAGTTATGCGGCGAGAGTTCGTGCCTCCAACCTACACGGAACAACTTCTATGCCAATTGGAGAACACCATCCAAGGATCCAAGTCCATCGACGAGTACTTCAAGGAGATGAAGCATGCCTTGCGACGTGCCTGCGTGGACGACCCCATGTCAATGAAGTTCCACCTCATGATGGGATTGAACAACGACATCCCCAAGACTATCTTCCTCGAGAACTACAAGTCCCTCGATGACAACTACATTGGTGCTCTCAAGGCGGAACAAGAACTCATGCAGGCCAAGGCTTCTCGACCCCAAGCACAATTCTCGATGACCAAGCTCCAACACCGCGAGCATGAGGCTAGTACCACCATGATGTCCAAGCCCGATGAGCTCCAAGACGATCCTCCCAAGTTCGACTTCACCACCATCCCTCTTTGCGGCATTGATGATGCCGAGTCCTCCATGACTCTTTTTCATGATGGTGCGACAACGAGTATGACTACGGAGACCTTCAAGGACCAAGCTTTGGAGGCAAGCGACATGGTGACGAGCAAGGATGATGCTTCCATCTTAGGAGATGAGAGTGATGTTGTGCCATCTTCGGCCTTCATCCACGATGAGAGTGATGATGTGCCATCTTAGGCCTTCATCCATGGCGACGACGATGGGACGGTTGAGCATGGGATTTTCCCTTCGACCACGGTGACGTATGATGACTTGAGTGACTTTAGCCACCATATTGAGATTGAGAGTGACTTCACCACTAGCCCAATATCTCATGAGTTTCCCCAATTCCCATGTGAGGAGAGCCACCACCACCACCACTTGAGTGATTTGAGTGACTCCGCCATTTGCGACATTGAGTGCACCTACCTTGAGGGAGCGAGTGAGCCACCACCACATAGAGAGAGTGAGGTAGTTGATGAGGTATATGAGGCCATTTCGCTTTCTAACAACTTAACCTATACCTCTATTGTGTATTCTCCTTTGGTGCTAGGTCCCATCTATGATGACACGCCGATCTTCGATGACTTCGTCCTCCCTTTGGACAAGACGATGGCCATGGTGGACTATGATGCACCCCCCACATGGTTCCATCACGATGAAGATGACCACTATGTGGCATTAATGACCTCTTGATGAACAGTGAGCGTTGTTAGGGGTTTGGAGGAACAGCAAGACCCCGTGGTAGTAGAGGTCATTGCGGATGGATGAACATGACCCCATTGATCGAGCCGGTGGAGGGCTGGATGAACAGGACCCCGTGGAGGGCTGGATGAACAGGACAACCATGTGGAGGGCTAGTTCAACAGTACCCGGTGGAGGGCTGGATGAACAGTAGCCCGTGGAGGGGTGGTTGAACAGGACCTCGTGGAGAGGGCTAGTTGATTAGTAGACGGTGTAGGAGCGCGCGGTGGAGGCTGGATGAACATGAGCCCGTGGATGAATAGTCGCAGGTGGAGGCTGGAGGAGGTCTACGGTGGATGAATAGTAGCCCGTGGAGGCTGGAGGAGGTCGACGGTGGAGATGAACATTACCCCGTGGAGTCCCGTTTTGCGGTATGCCACACCCCTCCCAATGAACAGGACCCCTGTTTCGACCGTAGCGCTCCAACACAAGTCCGTTTCCTCCATTTTGCGATACGCCACACCCCTCCTAATCAACAGGACCCCGTTTCGACCGTAGGAGGTCCAAGAGAAGTCTGTTTCCTCTGTTTTGTGGTACGCCAGACCCCTCCTGATGAACAGGATCCCGTTTCGACCATGGCCGGTCGAACACAAGGTCGTTTGATCCGTTCTGCGGTACGCCAGGCCTCGTTTCTGTCGGTTGTTCCGTCCAAGCCGGTTGGATCCCGATGAACACGACGACGCATTCCATTCCGACCCAGCCGGTTGCCTCCCCATGAACACGACGATGACGCAGTTTCTCCGTTCTGACCCAGCCATGTACACGAGCCCTGGCTGTACGCATGCGCGAGTAGGTGTTCAAGACCCCGCCCGTATGTACGTACGTAGCCTTATTTACTTTCTTGCACCCTGGACGCTGTACGTACATGTACATGCTATGTGCGCGCCTCTACTACGACACGTGCCTTTCCTTACTCGGCCATGGTTCATCACTGCAGCCTGCAGACAGACTGATCGAACAGTATGTACCTTACACGTTCGCCACCAGAATGACAATGCTACGTATGGTTTGACCAGGTGGGTCCCGACTGTCACGCACTTTGTTGCGTGTGAAGATGTAGCTGGTGGGTCCCAGGAGTCAGGGGGAAACATTTTCTTCACGAAATACGGTGGCCCGTCCGGTGGGTCCCTGCTGTCAGGTGGAGGAATAAGTATTTTCCGCGTAATAAGGAGGCACTTCCTTGCTGCGGCCGTGGACCGAGCTGTCAGCCTCTCCACATACAGTACTCTTCCGATGGAAGTCGTTCCTTGACCACATTGACCATGTCGCGCCAAGAGCACTAAGGCGGTGGACGAAGGCGAGGCCTAGGAAGGGGACGACGCGGAGCCGAGGAAGACGCGGCAGTGGATGCCCACGCGGAGATGAGTACGAGGACTCACTGGTTCGGCTGCGGTGTGAGGCTGCCGTCACCACAGGGCCTAGCCAGCGGTGGGAGTGGTAGGGGCGGTGAGGCCTCCGCGGCAGCACACCCGGCCACAGGAGGCAGGAGCAGGCGGCACGACCGACGCTGCTTTGAGCGGCTGGAGCAAGAAGACCAGAGGTTGAAGAATCACGACGACCATTGGATGGACATTGTACAGTCACTGCAGCTAGAATCGTTTATATTAACTAAGTTGACAAAGCCCTTGGTATGCGTCAACTTAGTAGGCCCACAGGCCAGCCTTGGAAACCTCGTGCCCCAGATGTCAGGGGGAGGAATCATTTTTTGGGCGGCTGAAGCTAGAATATCTTATATTGAAGAAGAAGCACGACATCCGTTGGATGGACATCCAACGGACACTGCTGCTAGAACGTGTGTTGACTATAAGTTGACAAAGCCTTGCATACGCGTCAACTTACCTTTTTAGGGGACGCGTCAACTTAGTAGGCCCACAAGTGTGCGGCAGAGAACTTATAGCCCATTTGCGATTTGTAAGAATGTACAACCCATTTTTGAATTCTAATGGAATTTACTACAACCCATTTACAGTTTGTTAAAAGTACAGCCCATTTTCTAGCTAGGACAACGATTAATAATTTCAACCAACCGTTCAAAACAAAATTCAATAAAATTTCCCACATTTTGATGGGATCCGAAATATGTTTATCCCGAAATTTCTAGTCAGATTAAATACAATTTCAATATAAATTTGTATTACGTAAAAATCCATCGAAACATTGCATGCACAACAATTAATGAAATTAAAATTTTCAAGATCCAAAAGTAATATTTTATAAACTAATTACGTGTTTGGTGCATTTTTTTTATAGTTAATGCCCAATTTTTATAATTAGATCCCATTTATTATTTTTAAAGCCCATTTTCTTGTTAAGCCTAATGCATCCCTCCTAGGAAAGATTTGCAGCCCAGCGAGACGGAGAATAACAAGTTGACCCAGATTGTGTACAACTGTCAGCCCAGTTGCATTTCTGATGTTGAAAAAAAGGCTTGTGTAGTACAGTACAACCTTACATGGCTACTCAGCCCACATTCAGCGACACCAGAAAGGCCCAACAAGGCTTCTGTACAACTTTTTGAAGTCACCGAGCTCAATTAACAACTTAAGGAAAAAGTTAAAGTACAGTGGAACGTAATTAAAAGCTGGCACGAGCGAAGAAATAATTCAATGGGTCTCACTTGTGCGTGTGCGCGCGCGTGTGTGTTTGTGTGTGTGTGTGTGTGTGTGTGTCTGTGAGAGAGAGAGAGAGACATCGGTCCATGCTCGTAAATACATCTTTCAGCCATATGCATTGATGATGCTCAGTAAAAACTTATATAGTTGACACAATCATATAGAACATCATAGCACACTGAACTTGCATACAAAAATTTCACGCAGGCGGCACAATCAGGGTGGAAGCAGTGGATCACTACGGGTAGGGCTATGTTGAAACCAACGAACTCGTACATAACGGTTCATCGTCTCTATCAATGATGGGGAAATATCTTGAATGTTGTGCAAAGAAAACAGACAGACAACACAATATATAAGTTCTGCTAGAACATCAAGTTGACGTACAACCCTTTCTAAAAAAAGTTCAGGAAAAAAAATAGAACAAGTCACAATCAAATGTATTGGCACATAAGTGCTTCACACCCATAGCTCGGATTTAACTAGTACAATATCTGACAAGATTCAGTTGTTACCTCAAATTAGAGCACATCTAGGTAGCCAACCCTGCCTCTTCTCCCAAAGAAGCAGTGGCCTCCGCCGCGCGATGGAGTAGGCCGTGTGCCATCCATCGTTCCGAGCAACAGGGGGAAAGTCTGACCTTGACTCATGTACTGGACATCGTCGACGGACCCGGGCATCTGCGCAGCGGCAGGACTTCAATTGATGGATTGACCACTTCTTCGACATGCACAAACACTCGATACAGGTACATCCCTAACGTGGTCCGCGGCGGCCTTGGTGGAGATGAATAGTACGACCCTAGTTCCTGCACCGGTATCTCAACACCAATCACCTTCGGTATGGTGGACGGCTTCTTCATCCATGCCATAACTGTTAGAGCCCAGCTATCTGGAGGAACAAACATACTTACGAGCTCACCTCCAAGGTCGTTGATAAGCTCATTCATGGACTCATTGTTCCAAGCACGTAGAGGCATGCCGTGGAAGGTAACCTTTGTTAAAAACTCAAGCTCAAAGGGCACCGAGCCCCATCCTGGGTGCCCTGATCAAAGCTCACCAACGCGCCATCGCAGAACAAACCCCGGGAAGATTCGAACACACGACTATAGTCAAAAGTTGTTCGGAAACTGACGAGGAAATCCGCCGATGGCGGACAGACTTCGACGAGAAAGTCACTTATTTGGATGCCATGTGCAATGCCAAGAGCTTTGACAAGGTCGTCTGACGAGACGGGAGGCCGGTCGCCGTTGATGGCTACCATCAACACTTTGCCGGCAAACTGGTCCTCAAGCGCCGCCATGCCACTGTTGAGTGACAGCATGGAGTGCTCGAAGGCAGGACGGACCTAAGGAGTACAGCGCTGACCGGCGACATGATAGTGCACTTGAGTATAGGGAGTACAGGAGGGGGACTTGGGGGAACTGGAGTAGGAATCGAGATTCCAGAGGTGGGGGAGGCGCGGGAGATTGGGGATGAAAATGTAGCATGAATTTCGAACACGCGCCAATATGCTCTCAGCGCGCAAGCGCACGAAAACACGGGTGGCGCCCACATGTCGGCCTAAGAGTCCCTATTCTTTCTTTTTTTGAGATCCGACCTTTTTTTAGGATCTTTTGAGAGCCCGGCTTGAGAGTCAAAATTGACCTATTTGGCATTGCGTTACTACTCGGCCCATATTCAATGACACCTCACTGGCCCAAACAAGTGTACATCATCGAAAAGACATTGAGCTCAAATTATAACTTTAAAAAAGGAGATATACTCTGAACACTGGAGAATGGTGATGCCCTCATTTAGCCCACCAGCAGTTCGAGACAATAAACAGTTTGAAACAATGATATATACAACATTCAAACACTGACTAGTGACTACTACTGACATAAACAGCAAGACATAATAGTTCATAAGAAGTCTTGCTACACCACCAAAATGCACCCATCTGCAGCGCTCATGTCACACCCTCGATGCGACTATAGCTCCCACGTGTCGAGGCACGACTTAGAGACATATTCGCATTGAAGGCACTTGTCGCAATTTAGGCAATCTTCACAACATCCCATGTAATAAAATAAAACGGGAGATAACATAGTTGGCTTACACTCGCCACGTCAATCAAGTGCATAAATTAACATTACATCATTCAAACACTCATGGCCCGACTACAGCGCCAAAATAAAAGAGAACCCAACATGCGACAACGGTCCCGATCACCCCCAACTGGGCACCACTACCGATCATCGGGAAAGGAAACATAGTATCGTTGAGAGTCTTCGTCGAACTCCCACTTGAGCTCATACGCGTCTCCTGGAGCGGAATCATCAGGCCCTGCATCTGGTGTAATAGTAATCTGTGAGCCACAGGGACTCAGCAATCTCGCACCCTCGCGATCAAGACTATTTAAGCTTATAGGTAAGGCAAGGTAAATATGAGTGGAGCTGCAGCAAGCGACTAGCAAGTATGGTGGCTAACTTATTCGCAAAGAGAGCGAGAAGAGGAGGCAAAGCACGAGCGAGAAACTAGAGAACAACCTGCGCAAACATTACTCCAACACCGTGTCCACTTCCCGGACTCCGCCGAGAAGAGGCCATCACGGTAACACACTCAGTTGATTCATTTTAATTAATTAAGGTTCAAGTTATCTACAACCGGACATTAACAAATTCCCATCTGCCCATAACCGCGGGCACGGCTTTCGAAAGTTCAATCCCTGCAGGGGAGTCCCAACTTAGCCCATGACAAGCTCTCACGGTCAACGAAGGAATAGACCTCCTCCCAAGACGTTCCGATCAGACTCGGTATCTTGGTAATTCAAGACACTTCGACAGGTTAAAACAAGACCAGCAACACCGCCCGAATGTGCCAACAAATCCCGATAGGAGCTGCACATATCTCTTTCTCAGGGCACACTCAGATGAGCAAGACGTCGGGTAGGCCAGCCCAGAGTTGCCCCTGGTAGCCCCGGACATCGCTCAGTGGGACCAACACTCAGAGGAGCACTGGCCCGGGGGGGTTAAAATAAGATGACCCTTGAGTCTGCAGAACCCAAGGGAAAGAAAAGGCTAGGTGGCGAATGATAAGACCAAGGTTGGGCATTGCTGGAAAAGCTTTAATCAAGGCGAAATATCAAGGGGTTCCCATTATAACCCAACCGCGTAAGGAACGCAAAATCCGGGAACATAACACCGATATGACGGAAAACTAGGGCGGCAAGAGTGGAACAAAACACTAGGCGAGAGGCCGAGCCTTCCACCCTTTACCAAGTATATAGATGCATTAAGATAACATAGCAATATAATGATATCCCAACAAGTAAATAAATGTTCCAACAAGGAACGGCCTCCAATCTTCACCTGCAACTAGCAACGCTATAAGAGGGGCTGAGCAAAGCGGTAACATAGCCAATCAACGGTTTGCTAGGACAATGGTGGGTTAGAGGTTTGACATGGCAATTGGGAGGCTTGCAAGCAAGTGGTAGGCATCGTAGCATGGCATAGCAAAAGAGCGAGCAAACTAGCATAGCAAAGATAGTAGTGATTTCGAGGGTATGATCATCTTGCCTGCACAGTTGTCAGAGTTGACTGGATCCTCACAAGCAAACTCAACGGGCTCCTCGTTAGCGAACTCGTCTCCCGGCTCTACCCAAACAAGACAAACAAGCAACAAGGATACAATCAACCACGTGCAAACTCAAACAACACGATGCAAAGATGATATGCTATGCGGGATGCGATGCGGGATGCAAAATGCAAGATATGGCAGGAAATGCATGAAGCTGGCCTCAACTTTGAATTCCAAGGGTGCCACTGGAAAGATGAGATGAAAACGCTTGAAAACGATATAAAGAACGCCGGAATCGGAGTTACAGTTTGGAAATGGCAAGCGATTCAAAAATGACACCGGTCTGCGATTTACAGCAAGTAGGCATCTAAATGCAATGAGATGAACATGCTACAGCACCCAAACATGACAACAAAATACATGGCAGGGATGCACACAAGATGCTTAACAAAAGTCTAGCACTGAGCTACGGCCAATTCATCCATTAGGAGGTTCAAACAAGCATGGCAAAAACGCAAATGGTAAAACAGATCTCAGACTTAGTGAAATTAACACTTGTCTGGAATTTCAGATCATATAGCCCTCTTCGGAGTAACAAAACAACATGCTACAGGACCTGAACATGACAAAGCAAGACATGGCATGGAGCTACTCAACAAGCTTAACAAAAGTCCCTTAGTGACCTTGAGCCAAAAGGGATCACAAAATATACTAACAAGCACACGAACATAGCAAAAACATAATCAGTTTTCAGACTTAGTGAAAACTGGGACATGCTGAAACATTAACTCACGAAGGCATGTTTAACGAGCTCGATGCACTCACTACGGTGCAAGTCATGGCAAGACAAGCATACATCCATTAAGAAGGCACAAAATACAAGCTAGACATGGCAAGAACAATGGCATAGCATGCACGGATCAACTACAATAACATCGGCAAAATCGCAAACAAGTTGACGATCTGCCCAGATTCACAACGAAGCAAAAGTAGAGCTCGATTGACTCAAGCTAGCATGCTCCATAATTGCAACCAAATACATGGATGGATAGATCATAACAAGATTAACAAAACTCCTTTACTGATCATCCTCAAAATAGGCACGGATCACTAGGAAACAGCATGGACATATGGCATCATGAACTAAATAATCCTAGACTTCGTGAAAACTACTAAGTCCCTGAAAACAGATTCACCTGGTGCCTCACTTTGCAAGCTTGCACAAGTCACCACACACATCACAAAAATGCATGGGTTGCACCTCTACAAAGATAACAAAATCCTTAACAAAACATATGTAGGACTCACAGGCATATCATGCACACAATAATCATGGCAAAAATGACAAAAGTCTAAGATGAACTAGCAGATCTGACAATTAACTCATGAAGCCTCCTTCTAACAGCATTTCGGGCATCAAGATGCACCTAAATAAAAATGATGCAATGGAATAAATGATGTACTCATCGAGACGAACATTTTGATATGCTATATGCCCAAATCGGAGCTACAGATGCGGAGACATCACAGGTCAAAGTATGCATAAAAAATTAGGAGGAGAGGAGGAAAAGTCAACCGCTAGGGTTTTTCAGATCTGAGATCCGGCCCGATGCACTGTTCACCGGAGCGCGTTTCCCGAGGATGGCCGGTGCCGGAGTTCGTCGGAGGTGGCCGGAGGTGGCCGGAGAAGGCGTGGAGGAGGCGGTGGAGCTCCCCGGGGACCGGATCCGGCCACGGGGACGCGGGGCGGCGAGGATCCGAGGCGGGCGGCGGATCGGGGCGGCGGCGGCCGGGCGTGGGGACGACGGCGAGGTTCCGGGGCGGCGGCGGCGGATCGGGGCGGCGGCGGCCGGGCGTGGGGACGACGGCGGCGCGGGGCGCGCGCGAGGGAGGAAGAGGCGGGGCCCGGTCGCGGGAGGAGAGGGCCGACCGCGGGCCGGCCGGGCCGCGGGCGGTGGTGCGGCGACTTGCCACGTGGCGGCACGCGAGTGGACCGGGCGGCGGCGGACGGCGGGATTTTCGTCCGGCGGCGGCGGACACGTCCGGCCGCGCGGAGATCTCTTTTCTAGGGTTAGGGGTGGATTGAACCGCGAATTTTGGAGGGGGGTGTATATATAGGCATAGAGGGAGCTAGGAGAGTCCAAATGAGGTGCGGTTTTCGGCCACGCGATCGTGATCGAACGCTCTAGGATATGGAGCAGAGTTTGGTGGGTTTTGGGCCAAATTGGAGGGGTGTTGGGCTGCAACACACACGAGGCCTTTTCGGTCCCTCGGTTAACCGTTGGAGTATCAAACGAAGTCCAAATGGTACGAAACTTGACAGGCGGTCTACCGGTAGTAAACCAAGGCCGCTTGGCAAGTCTCGGTCCAATCCGGAAATGTTTAATCCCCACACACGAAAGAAAGCTAGAAATGACCACCGGAGGAGAACGAAGCGCCGGAATGCAAAACGGACAACGGGGAAAATGCTCGAATGCATGAGACGAACACGTATGCAAATGCAATGCACATGATGACATGATATGAGATGCATGACAACGAAACAACACACGGAGACAAAGACCCGAACCCGAGGAAATAAATATAACTTAACGCCGGAAACGGCAAGAGTTGGAGTACAAATTGGGAAAGTTATATCTGGGGTGTTACAACACTCCACCACTACGAAAGGATCTCGTCCCGAGATCTAGGACTGAAAGAACGCCGGGTACTCAGAACGGAGGTGATCCTCGCGTTCCCAGGTAGCTTCACGGTCGGAATGGTGTGACCACTTGACTTTGAGAAATTTGATTGACTTGTTGCGAGTCTTGCGTTCAGTCTCTTCAAGAATAGCAACTGGGTGCTCACGATAAGAGAGATCTTCTTGGAGCTCAATGTCCTCGAAGTTGACGGTGCGGTCAGGAGTCTTGAAGCACTTTCGAAGCTGAGAGACATGGAACACGTCATGAACATTTGCAAAGTTTGAAGGAAGCTCGAGTTGATAGGCGAGGTCGCCTCTCTTGCTGACAATCTTGAAAGGTCCCGACGTATCTAGGGGCAAGCTTCCCTTTGATACCGAAGCGACGAGTACCTTTCATAGGAGAGACGCGGAGGTAAACATGATCTCCGATCTCGAAAGCCAAATCACGGTGCTTACTATCATAGTAGCTCTTCTGGCGGGATTGGGCTGCTTTGAGGTTATCACGAATGACTTTGCACATTTCTTCTGCTTCTGTGATTAAGTCATTACCCAAAAGCTGACGTTCACCGGTTTCAGACCAGTTGAGAGGGGTACGGCACTTCCTGCCATACAGAATTTCAAAAGGGGCCTTGCCCGAACTTGCTTGAAAACTGTTGTTGTAGGAGAATTCAGCATAAGGAAGACAATCCTCCCACTTCATGCCGAAGGAGATCACACAAGCCCTGAGCATATCTTCAAGAATCTGGTTGACACGCTCGACTTGACCGCTTGTTTGAGGATGGAAAGCTGTGCTGAAGCGGATGTTAGTGCCCATGGCCTTCTGAAAAGAATCCCAAAACTTGGAGGTAAAGATGCTGCCACGGTCTGAAGATATCACTTGAGGAATACCGTGCAGAGAGACAATGCGAGAGGTATAGAGTTCCGCCAATTGAGCTGCAGTGATCGACTCTTTGATAGGCAGAAAGTGAGCCACTTTGGTGAGTTTGTCGATGACAACGAATATAGCATCATTGCCACGCTTGGACTTTGGAAACCCAGTCACGAAGTCCATTTCAATGTGGTCAAACTTCCATTCTGGAATGGCAAGAGGTTGGAGGAGACCTGCTGGCCTTTGGTGTTCTGCCTTCACTCTTCTGCAGACATCACATTCATTCACGAATTGAGCGATCTCGCGCTTCATTCGAGTCCACCAATAAGCTTGCTTAAGGTCCTAATACATCTTCGTGCTCCCAGGGTGGATGGAGAGGAGAGAATTGTGAGCCTCGTTCATGATCACTTTACGAAGTTCACCTTTGGGCACAACAATACGATCCTCGAAGAAAAGAGTGTCCTTGTCATCAAGGCGGTAGCACTTGTACTTGGACTCACTCTTGGCAATCCCAATCTTCACCTTGTTCACCATAGCATCAAGAAGCTGGGCTTGGTGAATCTGGTCTTCTAAGGTAGGAGAGACTTGAAGGTTGGCGAGGAAACCTTGAGGAACAACTTGCAAATTTAGTTTGCGGAAAGCTTCACAAAGCTCGGGTTGATAAGGCTTAAGAATCAGACTGTTGCAATACGCTTTCCTGCTCAAAGCGTCAGCAATCACATTGGCCTTGCTTGGAGTATACTCGATACTCGGATTATACTCTTGAATCATTTCGACCCATCGAGTTTGCCTGAGGTTGAGATTAGGCTGAGTGAAGATGTACTTGAGACTCTTGTGATCAGTGAAAATGTCCACTTTTCTTCCCAAAAGAAGATGTCTCCAAGTCAAAAGAGCATGCACAACTGCCGCCAACTCAAGATCATGAGTGGGGTAGTTCTTCTCATTAGGCTTCAACTAGCGAGATGTATAAGCAACAACTTTCTTCTCTTGCATCAATACTGCGCCAAGACCTTGGAGAGAGGCATCACAAAAGACCTCGTACGGCTTGGATTCATCAGGCGGAGTCAACACTGGAGCAGTGACCAACTTCTCTTTCAAAGTGTTGAAAGCAATATCACACTCCGGAGACCAAACGTACTTGACGTGCTTCTGAAGAAGATTTGAGAGAGGCTTCGCGATCTTGGAAAAGTTTTCAACGAATCTTCGGCAATAGCTTGCGAGACCGAGAAAACTGTGGAGTTGCTTCATGTTCTGAGGAGGTTCCCAATTCACAATTGCAGACACCTTCTCAGGATTCACGGCAATGCCCTTGGCAGAGATGATATGACCAAGATAAAGAACCTCATCAAGCCAAAATTCACACTTGGAGAACTTGGCGTAGAACTGATGTTCTCTGAGCTTATCGAGTACCAAACGCAAGTGCTTGGCATGATCTTCCTTGTTCTTCGAGAAAACCAGAATGTCGTCGAGATAGACCAAAACGAAGTCATTGGTGTAGGCATTGAAGATGAAGTTCATCATGCGAGAGAACGTCGGAGGAGCGTTGGCGAGACCAAAAGACATGACAGTGTATTCATATGAACCAAAGCTTGTTCTGAATGCTATCTTGGGAATATCTTCTTCACGAATGCGAATCTGGTGATAACCCATACGGAGATCAAGCTTGGAGAAAACTTGAGCACCTTTGAGTTGTTCGAACAGCTCATTGATGTTGGGAAGTGGGTATTTGTTCTTGATGGTCTTCTTGTTCACTGGACGGTAATCAACACAAAGTCGGTCCGTTCCATCCTTCTTCTTCACAAAAAGAACACCACAACCCCACGGAGAAGAACTAGGCCGGATGAGACCCATTCTCTCTTGCTCATCGAGTTGCTTCTTTAGCTCCTTCAACTCTTCAGGTCCGAGCTTGTAAGGACATTTGCACACAGGTTCCGTGCCAGGCTCAAGATCAATAACGAATTCAACTGGCCGGTGCGGAGGCATTCCTGGGAGCTCTTCTGGAAAGACGTCTAGGTATTCGCACACGACTGGAATTTGAGCGATGGCATCCAATTTACCCTTCTCATTGAGAGAAAACAGACGAATGGTATCATCATGAGTGGCAAACACAGTTACATCCTCAGACGAATGAGTCAATTGAATCTGCCTGGCTGCACAATCAAGCTGAGCCTTGTGCTTAGAAAGCCAATCCATTCCGAGAATAAGATCAATATCTGAGTTACCAAGCACCATAGGAGAAGAAAGGAACTTGTAGTCACCCAAAGTGATAGTAACATCCGGAGCCATCATTTTGGTGTTCATGAAAAAACCCGGAGAAGAAACCGCTATCGGCTTAGGCAAATCAATAATATGCACATCATGCATGGATGCAAAAGGCTTCGACAAAAATGATAAAGATGCACCAGTGTCAAAAAGAACTCTTGCAGGAATGTCATTAACAGGAAGGTTACCCATGATCACATCTGGTGATTCCTCTGCCTGAGCTGCATTCAGCAAGTTGACCTTGGCGGACTTGGGGTTATGCTTGACCACAGCTGTACTTGTCGATCTGACAGGAGGAGGAGGAGGAAGACGCCTCTGGTTGAGACACTTGTTGGCATAGTGACCCTTCTGTTGGCACTTGTTGCATGTGACCTCTGAAAGCGGACGGTGATATGGAGTACTCGATCTTGGAGGTTGAGACGAAGTCTTGTTCTGAAAGCCAGGGTTGGGTGGGTGGGAAGAACCACTGCCACCTTTGCTCTTCTGCTGATACGGTTGATGGAATGGAGGAGGAAGCCAAAACTTCTGCTGCTTGGCCACTTGAGTAGAGGAAGAAGGAGTAACATCTCTGACTCGCTTCTTGGAAGCATCACACATCAACTGAGCAGCCTCTTGCTTCAGTGCCATGTTGTAGAACTCATCGTATCTCAAGGGCTCGAAGAGAACAAGAGCGAGCTGAATATCTTCTCTGAGACCACCCTTGAACTGATATATCATGCTCTTCTCATCAGGGACGTCCTGCTTGGCAAAGCGGGCGAGCTTCTGGAACAACTTGTTGTAGTCATAGACAGACAAAGAGCCTTGCTTCAGATTGCGGAATTCCTCACGCTTGATTTCAACCACGCTCTGCGGAATATGACGAGCTCGGAAATCTCGAGGGAAATCATCCCAAGTGATAACACGTCCACCTCTGGAGTCTTTGTACTGCTGGAACCATTCTGCAGCTTGATCTTTGAGTTGGAAGGAAGCGAACTTGACAAAGTCCTCAGGCCTAACGTTACTGCACTCGAAATGCTTGCACAGATCCACAAGCCAATCGTCAGCATCGGTTGCCTCAACACAATTGCTGAAAGTCTTTGGCCCGTTAGCAAGGAACTGGTTGAGTGTAGCAAAGTGACTCTGATTGCTGCCTTGATTCCCTTGACTGCCTTGATTGCGCTCTTGAAGAATTTGCATGATCAGCTGTGTGTTTGCATTGGTTGCAGCCATCACAGCTTGCCATGCCTCCGGAGGAGGTGGAGGTGGTGGCGGATCAGGATTCGGAGTCGTGTGCGTTGGAGGAGCCATCCTGAAGAGGTTGACCACCATTAGCACATTGATAGATAAATTATTGAAGCTGAATCCAATGGAATGAAAATTGCAACATATAGTCTTCACATCCGAACAAAATGAACGAATGCATTCCTCTTGAAATGGTCACATATCCATAAATTGAGAAGCCACGTAGAATTAAGGTAGAGAAATAAATCAACAAGGTACGGATCAAGAACGAATAATCGGTAAGAAATCCCAATCTCAAACCAATATCCGTGGAAGAAAAACTAGAGCTACTAGAATTCCCACCTATGAAACTCCCGAACCTTTCCGGTTATGCAATCAGGTGTTGTGATATAGGGGAAGCATAATATCTCACCGAAACTAGCAAATCCTACATCCAGCTGTATCCATCCTTCAACACATAACCAAGAAACCTTCGGAAACCATCTACCTCAACCTTCGAAAAGCATCTGTTATACAAGTTATGGCGATACTCCCGAACTCCCGCCCAGTACTGGGTGGCGTAGAGGTTATCTCACCAACGAACTGCAACGATAAAATTATGATGACAACACCTCAGAGCTCAACTCCCCGGGACACTTCCACTAAACCCCTGACAGGAGGCACCAAGTCAATGTTCTCATCATAAAACCATCGGAACGATTCCAAGATACCCGTGTGATCCTAAAATTTTTTTTAGTGAAATTTGAGAAGAGAAGAGTCAAAACTCTACGTCAGGATGCCTTACCAGAGCGATGAGGAGACTGGGAAGTAAAAAGAATTCCTAAACTCTCCGATATATAATTCCTAAATGACTCAAAACATTTTTCTAGACACAACTCAGCCGCTAAAAACGATCAAGCAATGGGGCTCCTAAGGTCGGGGAAGGCTCTGATTACCAACTTATCACACCCTCGATGCGACTATAGCTCCCACGTGTCGAGGCACGACTTAGAGACATATTCGCATTGAAGGCACTTGTCGCAAGTTAGGCAATCTTCACAACATCCCATGTAATAATAATAAAAGGGGAGATAACATAGTTGGCTTACACTCGCCACGTCAATCAAGTGCATAAATTAACATTACATCATTCAAACACTCATGGCCCGACTACGGTGCCAAAATAAAAGAGAACCCAACATGCGACAACGGTCCCAATCACCGCCAACTGGGCACCACTACTGATCATCGGGAAAGGAAACATAGTATCGTTGAGAGTCTTCGTCGAACTCCCACTTGAGCTCATACG
This sequence comes from Triticum aestivum, assembly GCF_018294505.1. NCBI lineage: Eukaryota > Viridiplantae > Streptophyta > Magnoliopsida > Poales > Poaceae > Triticum > Triticum aestivum. The sequence goes on along the minus strand of NC_057812.1, from coordinate 472,527,004 downwards.
CACCTCCTAGAGCGGAAACATCGGGCCCTGCATCTGGTGTAATAGTAATCTGTGAGCCACAGGGACTCAGCAATCTCGCACCCTCGCGATCAAGACTATTTAAGCTCATAGGTAAGGCAAGGTAAAGTATGAGTGGAGATGCAGCAAGCGACTAGCAAGTATGGTGGCTAACTTATTTGCATAAGAGAGCAAGAAGAGGAGGCAAAGCACGAGCGAGAAACTAGAGAGCAACCTGCGCAAACATTACTCCAACACCGTGTCCACTTCCCGGACTCCGCCGAGAAGAGGCCATCACGGTAACACACTCAGTTGATTCATTTTAATTCAGTTAAGGTTCAAGTTATCTACAACTGGACATTAACAAATTCCCATCCGCCCATAACCGCGGGCACGGCTTTCGAAAGTTCAATCCCTGCAGGGGAGTCCCAACTTAGCCCATGACAAGCTCTCACGGTCAACGAAGGATTAGACCTCCTCCCAAGACGTTCCGATCAGACTCGGTATCTCGGTAATTCAAGACACTTCAACAGGTTAAAACAAGACCAGCAACACCGCCCGAATGTGCCGACAAATCCCGATAGGAGCTGCACATATCTCTCTCTAGGGCACACTTAGATGAGCAAGACGTCGGGTAGGCCAGCCCAGAGTTGCCCCTGGTAGCCCCCGGACATCGCTCAGTGGGACCAACACTCAGAGGAGCACTGGCCCGGGGGGGGGGGTTAAAATAAGATGACCCTTGAGTCTGCAGAACCCAAGGGAAAGAAAAGGCTAGGTGGCGAATGGTAAGACCAAGGTTGGGCATTGCTGGAAAAGCTTTAATCAAGGTGAAATATCAAGGGGTTCCCATTATAACCCAACTGCGTAAGGAACGCAAAATCCGGGAACATAACACCGATATGACGGAAACTAGGGCGGCAAGAGTGGAACAAAACACTAGGCGAGAGGCCGAGCCTTCCACCCTTTACCAAGTATATAGATGCATTAAGATAACATAGCAATATAATGATATCCCAACAAGTAAATAAATGATGTTCCAACAAGGAACGACCTCCAATCTTCACCTGCAACTAGCAACACTATAAGAGGGGCTGAGCAAAGCGGTAACATAGCCAATCAACGGTTTTCTAGGACAATGGTGGGTTAGAGGTTTGACATGGCAATTTGGGAGGCTTACAAGCAAGTGGTAGGCATCGTAGCACTGGCATAGCAAAAGAGCGAGCAAACTAGCATAGCAAAGATAGTAGTGATTTCGAGGGTATGATCATCTTGCCTGCACAGTTGTCAGAGTTGACTGGATCCTCACAAGCAAACTCAACGGGCTCCTCGTTAGCGAACTCGTCTCCCGGCTCTACCCAAACAAGACAAACAAGCAACAAGGATACAATCAACCACGTGCAAACTCAAACAACACGATGCAAAGATGAGATGCTATGCGGGATGCGATGCGGGATGCAAAATGCAAGATATGGCAGGAAATGCATGAAGCTGGCCCCAACTTGGAATTCCAAGGGTGTAGTGGAAAGATGAGATGAAAATGCTTGAAAACGATATAAAGAACGCCGGAATCGGAGTTACGGTTTGGAAATGGCAAGCGATTCAAAAATGACACCGGTCTGCGATTTACAGCAAGTAGGCATCTAAATGCAACAAGATGAACATGATACAGCACCCAAACATGACATCAAAATACATGGCAGGGATGCACACAAGATGCTTAACAAAAGTCTAGCACTGAGCTACGGCCAATTCATCCATTAGGAGGTTCAAACAAGCATGGCAAAAACGCAAATGGTACAACAGATCTCAGACTTAGTGAAATTAACACTTGTCTGGAATTTCAGATCATATAGCCCTCTTCGGAGTAACGAAACAACATGCTACAGGACCTTAACATGACAAAGAAAGACATGGCATGGAGCTAATTAACAAGCTTAACAAAAGTCCCTTAGTGACCTTGAGCCAAAAGGAATCACAAAATATACTAACAAGGACACGAACATAGCAAAAAAACATAATCAGTTTTCAGACTTAGTGAAAACTGGGACATGCTGAAACATAACTCACGAAGGCATGTTTACGAGCTCGATGCACTCACCACGGTGCAAGTCATGGCAATACAAGCATACACCCATAAAGAAGGCACAAAATAAAAGCTATACATGGCAAGAACAATGGCATAGCATGCACGGATCAACTACAATAACATCGGCAAAATCGCAAACAAGTTGACGATCTGCCCATATTCACAACAACACAAAAGTAGATCTCAATTGACTCAATCTAGAGTCCTCCAATATTGCAAACAAAGAGATGGATGGATAGAGCATAACAAGATTAACAAAACTCCTTTACTGATAATCCTCAAAAGAGGCATGGATCACTAGGAAACAACATGGACATATGGCATCACGAACTAAATAATCCCAGACTTAGTGAAAACTACTAAGTCCCTGAAAACAGAATTAGGAAGTGCACCATTTTGCAAGCTTGCACAAGTCACCACACACATCCTAAAAATACATTGGTTGCACCTCTAGATAGATGACAAAACCCTTAACAAAACATATGAATAACTCATGGGCATAGCATGCACACAATAATCATGGCAAAAATGACAAAAGTCTAAGATGAACTAGCAGATCTGACAATAAACTCACGAAGCCTCCTTCTAACAGCATTTCGGTCATCAAGATGCACTCAAATGAAAATGATGCAATGGAATAAAGTGATGTACTCATCGAGGCGAACATTTTGATATGCTATATGCCCAAATCGGAGCTACAGATGCGGAGATATCATAGGTCAAAGTATGAATAAAAAATTAGGAGGAGAGGGGAAAAAGTCAACCGTTAGGGTTTTTTAGATATGAGATCCGGCCCGATGCACTGTTCACCGGAGCGCATTTCGCGAGGATGGCCGGCGCCGGAATTCGTCGGAGGTGGCCGGAGGTGGCCGGAGAGGGCGTGGAGGAGGCGGTGGAGCTCCCCGGGGACCGGATCCGGCCACGGGGACGCGGGGAGGCGAGGATCCGAGGCGGTGGCGGCGGATCGGGGCGGCGACGGCTGGGCGTGGGGACGACGGCGAGGTTCCGAGGCGGCGGTGGCGGATCGGGGCGGCGGCGGCCGG